>NW_010332178.1:1663-8139 GCF_000700745.2 Antrostomus carolinensis
ACAAGAATGTTGTATCCCAGTGTGTTATTTTCTGTTAATAACCTGTGATACAGTATATAAATAAACCAGAGAGGAGTTCACAGGTGCAATTTATTAGAGTTATTGCAATGTGACTTCAGTAATGTACTCAAGTTCTTTAAAAACTTTGGTGTGTTCTGAGTTGAAGATGACAGCTATATATTGCAGTTCAGGAGAGAAAAATAAATATCAATGTAATGAAATATATCCAAGTCCAACTCAATAATACTTGTGATTTCTCAGTGCCAACAGTTGGAGACCTATGTGTACCTCAGGATAATTCAAACAAAAGTAAACCAGTAAGGTAACATAATATTTAGGTTAGGTTGGAAGAATGAAAACAAGCTATATGACAAATTACACAAAATACTCTATCCTCCGTATACTTACATCACTGTTAACTGCATGATAGCATATTCTGAACCCGGTATGCTCCTCTTTAAATTCACATTATACAATCGTATTTCAAACTTACGTTATACCTATGGAAGAGAGCTGTGAAAAACAAGCAAAACATAATTCAGAGGTTGTTTGACTGTCTCAAAGTTGTATTGTAGCCCCCAGAT
The DNA here is from genome assembly GCF_000700745.2 of Antrostomus carolinensis. NCBI lineage: Eukaryota > Metazoa > Chordata > Aves > Caprimulgiformes > Caprimulgidae > Antrostomus > Antrostomus carolinensis. The sequence continues at coordinate 2,248 of NW_010332178.1, forward strand.
GAGTCAAATGAATTTTTAAGCACACTTTAAAAAAATGTGATTAAGATGAAAACCAAAATTTTATCAGCAATAATGTATCTGCTTGTGCACAAACAGAGAATAGAGCTGTCAGTTCTGAAATGTCTGTGATGTCTACTGTGCTTTTCATGATTCACTGCTGTTCATAGGAAATTAAAGCACAGAGAATCCAGTGCTTGATGTGAGTCAGATTAAAGGAAAAAAAACCTCAGAGTTCTCAGAGCAGCTAAAAAGCAGTGTTCATTCTACCCTTCCTCATCCTTGTAAGTTGATATGTTAGTTCAAGTAAAAGCTGTTCTGCCATTCAGGATGTTTTGGAATCACTTAGTGTCCCCAGAATTCAGCCCTAAAATAATATTTTGGAACGATTTTAACTCAATACTATGATTTATATATGTTCAACACCATACGTCATGCTCTTTTCTAAGGTTAAATTATAATTCACTATCTTCTTTAGACATCAATATCACTCCACAGAGAGTGGAGGTGGTACCATGCAAATATGACTAGGACTTTTGACACAACTGAAAAAGAAGCTTTCCATTTATGGAAGGGAGAAAGCCTTTCTTGCACTTTAAATAATGTAGATTGCTGGCATGAAAAATCAAGGCTGTTGGAGCTGTCTGAATTGGAGCTATTTCACACCTGTGGAAGCTAGAGATACCAGAAACCTTTTTTTTGGTGAAACATCAGGTTGTCCTGTTTTACCCAATCTGCAATTCACAGAATTCATAAGCAGGTATCTTTTTTGTCTGTGGTAAGGGAGACAGCTGACCTAGGAAGGATGAATTTACTTTTGTCAATTATTATTGTCAGCAGAGTTATTCTACACAGATCGTTTTACACTGCTTATATTTGATTTTAAATCTCCTTTGCTAACATTAATAATTTAATCCTCTTGCATATCTTACTCTCTCAATGACTGCCAACAAATATCTTGTAGTAGATGCTCAGCCAAATGTATGATTCCATGCCTGTCCCAGCTTTGGCATGTTCACTAAAATCTTGCTGAATGCCTTTGTATATTGCTGGCATATGCATAACTGAATTTTACCTTGCTGTATAGAAGTGAGTCTTGTGCGATTTATGGACGTTAAAGTTCAAGGTTTTTTAGTAGGCAGCAGGAGCTGAGGGAAGTTAACACCACGAAGGCAGTGCTAAGGTCCTATCTCAGCTCCTGCCTTGTTAAATTGCTGGGAACACTGCCACAAATATTAAAAGGAACAAGATCAGGCTTGTTTCTCCTGTATAGGCACAATCAGGATTCAATGACATATGTGAAATCTCCAGCAGATACGGTCTTCTTTGGTATCAGAGAAAACAGATCCTAGTCGTGTACAGTGAAAGGTCCAGACTGTCTTAGAAAAAAGCAAAATCTCTTTTAACTTGAGTAACAAATATATAATCTGTATTACTACCATGATAGTTCTAGGCAAAAAATATAGAATCCTATAGGGGGTTTTTTATTATTAGTTTAATCACAGCTGTTTCAAGATCACCTTTAAATCCTACGGAAACATTTTTGTATCATCCTTTCATAATGCTCTGTGGGACTTCTATGAGAAAATCAAATAAAATGTAAGAACATAAGCAAATGTAATTTACAATCCCTCAAAAAGCTATGAATATTTTTTTCTTTTTCCAGCTTTCCTTTTGTTAATATTTGTATTACTCTGCTCTTTAGAGATGTAGTGATTCTCTTTTCCCATTATTTAAACTGCGGATTTTTTTGTTTTGTTTTGTTTATGACATTGTAGCAAATGCACTGCATGTGAACTGGAACTCATACCAGGATATGTCTCAGAAAGAGCTTTAATCCTGGAAATTTTTTAAAACAAGGAGAATCCAGTGACAACAGTTGCCTGTTTTCCCAGTGAATGGCATTTTACTCTTTAGTACAGCCTTGTTAGCATTTTTTCATCTGTGGTAATCTAAACAGCAAAGTAAGAGCTTATTCTTTCTCTAGACAAACAAATAGGCCTCAAATTAATCAGATCTTTTTCTCATGTACCCGAGTCTTCATGCAGGGTTCTCATATTTTATATATATGAAGTGCTATGAGGATAACTCTGAAATATCTGGCTGGCAATACTACACACACGAGAACTGGAAACTTGATTTACTTTCACTAGTGTTTTCAATGACTTTACACCCCATCACAGAAAACTATTTGTGACAGCATTTTATTAATTAAAAAATGGATCATCAACCATTTTTTTAATCTCTAAGCTGTAATATAAGAAGGAACAATTAAAACCTGTCACTTCAACTGAAGAACCCGAGCAATGAAAAGGGAAGATACTTTTTATTATTATTTATTCTTCAGTGCACAGATGACATCAGACCTACATGATAGCCAACGCTGAAGCTTCTTGGATCTGTTCTTCCTGAAAGCTGTTCTATCACTTGCAATACTCAAAGGTACATTAGTTCATCATCCCAAGGTGCTATATACCTGTCCTGCTGTCATCTACCACTTGTCTATGATGTCTCTAATATCTGCATGGTCTGAAAGTAAATTAAATAAATGGAAACGATATGGAAGGGTTTGTAAGTACTTTTTAAATCCTCCTGGTTCTTTAAGATTATGTATTTCTTTGTTGTCAAGCCCTTCTGTGCTATTAAGAGAGGAATAATGGTATGTGAATGACTCAGAATTAATTATTTCCTCATATTAATAGTATATATAATGTTGTTTAAATAGCTGAGTTTTAGGTCTTTGTTTCAAAATGAAAACTCTTCTACACATTTGGTCAGTCCAAAATTGTTTTTTTCCCTTTGAGGAGGGAGAATGCAGGAGGGAATTTTTTTCCTTGACATTCTGTTCATCCCTTACCTCCTGCTTATTATTCACATTCAGGTGACATTACTAAATTTATTATAGAATACCAAACTGTAATAACATCAGTCTCCTTCTTGTCAGTACTATTGCAATTGTCTTGCCAAATGTTTATTCAGATTATTTGTTCTCCTTTACCCTAGTTTTTGGTAAATCTCTTTTAATTTTTGCTTAGTTCATTTTTGTTATCATTATACTTCTTATGTAAATGGTAATGGTGCAATTCTTTAGTGTGTATATGTTAACTTGCAGTGGTATGTTGATCTTAACAAAAGTAAGAATGTTTTCATTGTTTTCAGTGAGGAAAAGATTGTCCTACAGTCTATCAGCTATATCAGATTCTGAAGGAAAAATATGATGTATAAATATCTGATCCTATCCATGCTGATAGGTGCTTCATATTCTTAAATATGAAGTTGCTGACATAAGGAACATGGAGATATATAAGTCCTTTAAATTGCATGGACATTGTGAAGGAAAGATTTTATCAGTCAAAAACTGCCAGACAGTTTGAATGGAATTCCATTCTTCTGGAATTATATGAAATGTTTATAAATTTATAGATTGATAATATTTGCCTTTTCTGTGTTAGTAAATACACATATGCAGGAGCCCAGCTACTATATTGTGCCAAGGACTACACAGGAAACTATAACATGATGGAGAACATGATGAAAATGATGAATGGTGATTCATGTTCTAAAACATAATATGGACTTTTGGTAATACCCTTTTTTACCACTTAAGGAAAAAGTCCTTTGTAACTCTTCAAAATGACTGACAGGGGTAACTAAAGCTTGCTTAATAAATTCCATGAGTTCTTAGCTAATGCACTTGCTTATGATGGATAAGACATCAGTTTCAAATGGATGCTCTGTAAGATTCAAGTACATGAAGTTATGATGTCATTCTCTCAGCTGAATCTGTTCATTCTGTATAAATAATTACCTATTTGTTGGAGTGGAGCAAGGGTGTAACTCTATTTCTAGGTTTTTGAGGAATTCACAAGGGAAATTAGATATTAGGGTTCCAGGATATGTCTGAATTGGGCAAGGATTTAAACTTGGATTTATCACTGCCTGGGCAGTGTTCTAATCAACAAAATGACTGAAAAAGGGAGGAGAGAATATTTGGAGGTTTTACTTTTTTCAGATCAAATATTTGATCTTGAACTAGAAAAAAGTTTTTTTAAAAAAGTTTCACAAAAAGTCTGTGTCTACCAACAAAGGTCTGGTTTTCATAAAATAAAGTTTTCCAATTAAAAAAAATATATTAAGAGTATTTTTTAACAGATTAATTGTTCACTTACTTACATCAGTTTTGCAATGAAGTGTAACAACATTTTATTCACCAAAATTTTACAGATTTTATAGCAGAGTAGGAAAGCCAAGAAGTCTTGAATACTCAGAAAGGTCTTGGAAGATTAACTAGATAAAAACAGAAGTGGTGTTTTCAGCTGTCTTGAATATTTCTTTTAACTGTCAGACTTCGGAAAAGGAAATTATATAGTCAGAAAAAAAGACTGGATTTCTTCAAAATGTCATAGCTTTGACCAAAGAATTTGTGAAGAACTCATTCTCTGACAAGTGTGTTTAACCTCTTCTTTATGGACATTTATTTCTGAGAGAAGTTTTTGTCAGTTTAGACACACTGTTGAACTGCATTCTACCCTGCATTTTCTCAGCTGAGTTCAGCTGATACATGTAAATTTACTAATCCAGGAGGTTCTCTCACATACCTGAACACAAAGGTGTTGTTTAAGTATTTCAAAGGTGAAACTGGACTGTCAGGAAAGCTTAGGATTCCTTAAAAAAATTTCTGATCATGTATTTCCTTTCTAATTAAGAGCAACTTCCTTTCTATATGCCTCATTATCATAGACACTGTTATACGTCATGTTAAACATTAATTTCCTACATTCCTGTTTTAGGCAAAATGCTCTAGATGCTCAGCATTTAAACTTGGTGAAGATTGAAAATATTGCATCAGTAGGCCTTTATTCCCAGTGAAGATGTATGATAATATGTATGTAAAATGTTTAAATAATGCAGTTGCTGACTACATGTGCAATTTCATAGAAGAGCTTCTAATCACTTCAGTTTTCTAGCATTTTATGAAAGACAGGGAGAAAAAGACAGAAATAACAAATAATTAACATATTATCAAGAGATAAGGAAATTATATATTATATCTACATATGTATTATATGTTTTTTGAGTGGATAACAAAATAACCTTTTAGTAGTAGTATGAAAAAAAAATGTCTATTTTGTTATCAGATCTTCTTAATCTGTACCAATTGGGGCTATTGAATTTTGAAATATTTGTAAAGTTAAATGACTTTTATGTACCTATTTCAGCTACCCATATTGCACTAATGCCTTGGACTTAACACAAGAATATCCTTAGAATTAAAATGAATTTTTTCCAGTGGATTTCTTAATGCTCTATGCAATTGTCTGGTAACCAGAAATAGAAGCTTTGAATGATAAATTATATTGTACATATATAAGCTCGTTTATCCATTTGTTTGGCTTTGTGCTTTTCATATATTTAGTTAATATTCAGTTTTGATTTCACATTAATTGCTTTGCTTTTAAAGTATCAGGCAGTTACTGGATAATTTAATGTGCAAAGAGCTAAATAGTGTAGTTGAACAGCAGAGGCTCTCTTTGAGAATGCTGCTGGAGTTTGGCTTACATGTCACGTACTAGGCCATAACATGTAAAATAGATGTCTCCCTCTGAAAGCTCTGCAGTGAGAGAACAGTCTTAAAAATGGGTGGAAGAGGAGTTATAGAAATTGAAATAAAAAAGAAAAAAAAAGAAAAATGGTAAGAGTTGAGATGTTACTGAGAGGAACAATTCAAAGGTGCTAAGTCAATATGAGTTTACACATTTTACGGAATCTTTAATGCCAACAGATCACTGAATAAATTTTGTGAATCTCTTTCAATGTTTGAGAAATCCACTCTTGAATTCTAATTTGGTAACACTACATTTTAGCAATCATCGTAGTATAAAAATACACTTCAGC
>NW_010332178.1:8162-11184 GCF_000700745.2 Antrostomus carolinensis
AATGGTGCTTTCTTTGTGATAAATTGACACTAAAGCAAAATCTTGGCAATCTCCTATATTATTTAGAGGAGCAGTGATCAAAGCAGGAGGGATACAAAGACCTAGAACTCTCATATATTCTGTACTGATGCAGAGATATTGCCAGTAATGGTGAATACAATTACTACCAAGGAATGCTGGGGAAATGCTTTTAAAAATCACATTTATAAATCTTTGCTGCAAGTTGGGAGGAGGAGAGTAAAAGGAAGCCAGACAATATTCAGATAACTGACACTATTTATGGTGGTTTCATTATACTGCTACTTTTTCTTATCTAGTGATGTTTTTCTCATTGCTTTTTATGCAGCTGCTGGATGTGCAATCAATTTTATTATAATTAGCTTGTTATTTTACCAAAAGATCAGATTCTAATTTTCAAAATAATGTACTCTGTCTTCATATTAATAATAAGAAAACAATCTTTTTATTTGCAACACTAAAAGGGGAGGCTATAGGAAGTTTCTGGTTTTGCACTTTGTCAACAGTTGTCCTCTCTCCATTAAAATTTCTCCCTGTTCTTGTCAGCAACAGTCAACACAATGGAAACTTGCTGCACAGAGTATAAAACCATGTGCATGAGCTTCTTATTATTTCTTTCCTGGATATAGACTAAGCAAGATAAACTATTGCTGTTCTGGTGTCTCCCTGGGGTCTGAAGATCAGGCGTGACAACAGGTAGAAAAGCTGCAATAGCAATGATTGATATGATATTACAAATGGCATTCTCATTTTTTCTCCCCTCTGAGTAATGCAGCAAGCACTTCCAAAATCCACTCTTTAAATTATTTTCTGGGTTGATTTTCTGGGTTGAGGAGAAGAAGATTGTACTGTTATTCTTTTATTTGTAATACTCTCAATAATGGTTATTATAACTATTATTAATCAAAAGTCCAGATTCATATTTTACAAGCTTTATTCAAAGTACTTAAGAAGAATTTTATGTGGAATCCAGAGACTCACATCATTCTTAATTTCCAGAAAAGGAAATATTTTTTTTTTTTGTGATAATATATCAGAATTAACTTTCTGTGAAATAAAAAACCAATAGAAATACTGATTATCATTCATCATTTTCTGTGACTTCATCATAAGCCTCAACATATTTAATGAATTTCTTAAAGCACTACTATCTTGATTAATTTGCTTGCAAATATATTTTTAAAAATACAGAATTTTTGTTCTGGTCCTTCTAAATGAACTGTGGATATATGACCTCCTGAAAAACAGAAAAATATTTATTGTGAATTATACAATGTTTTTTCAACTTCTATTATGAAAAATTATTTTTGGTAAGCCTGACATATGCTATTGGACACTGTCTTTGACAATACAGAAGTCATAGAGTCCAACATTCACTTTTGTTGAAGGGTGATGAACTATTTGGCAAAACAATTAATTAAATTCATCTGTGCAAGGGAACTGTAAGATATGTCTACCACAATGATTCAGTGTAAACCTCATTGTAACTGTTCTCAGGGGCACGGGAGACAGATGACAAACAGGCATGGGCATAATTGTTGGAGACGGTGCCCACAGCCCTCTTGCTTCTTTAATCTTTCTACCAGCAGAAAGGGAATATTCAGGCCAAGGAGGGAAGTATTCTAGGATCCCCAAAACTATTCCATCTTCAAAGACCACCTCTTCTATATTCTTTATCTTGAGTAGGATAAATTCTTTCCTCTTTCTTCCTTCCAGAGAATCTAACCTGGTTCTTCTGCCAGATGCTAAAAGGAATACACGCTTTCAAAGGAAATGGAAGTACCCAAGAATTTTAATCAAGTAAAAATAATATTTCATAACTTCAGTACCAACTGCACTGCAAATAACTGTGCCTCTGTGATAACATATTTAAGGGGGGAAAAGTTGATGCACAACAGCAATTGCAGCCAGAGAGAGGTGTGAGAATATGAGAGAAACAACTCTGCAGACACCAAGGTCAGTGAAGAAGGAGGGAGAGAAGGTGTCCCAGGCACTGGAGCAGAGATAGTGAAGCCTAGTGAAGACCATGGTGAGGCAGGTTGTCCCCCTGCAGTCCATGGAGGTTAATGGTAAAGCAGATAACCACCTGCAGCCCGTGGAGGACCCCATGCCAGAGCAGAAGAATGCCCAAAGGAGGCTGTGACCCTGTGGGAAGCCCACACTGGAGCAAGTTCCTCTCAGGACCTGTGGCCCCATGGAGAGAAGAGTCAGCGCTGGAGCAGGTTTGTTGACAGGACTTGCGACCCCATGGGGGACCCGTGCTAGAGCAGTCTGTTCCTGAAGGACTGTACCCCATGGAAAGGACCCATGCTTGAGCAGTTCATTAAGAACTTCAGCCCATGGGAATGGGTCATATCGGATAATTTCATGGAAGACTGCCTCCAGTGGGAGGGACCCCACATTGGATCAGGTGAAGACTGTGACAAGTCCTCCCTGTGAAGAGAGAGAAGTGGCAGAAATAGCATGTGATGAACTGACTCCAACCATCATTCCCCATCCTCCTGCACCATTGAAGGGGAGGAGGCAGAGAATTTAGGAGTAAAGCTAAGCTCAGGAAGAAGACAAGAGTAGGGAGAAAGTGTTTTAAGATTTGGATTTATTTCTCATTTTCCTATTCTGATTTGATTGGTAGTAATTTTTTTTTTTCCCCCTAAGTCAAGTATTTTCTGCCTGTGATGGTAATTGGTGAGTGATCTTTCCCTCTCCTTATCTTGAACCACAAGTCCTTCATTGTATTTTCTCTCCCCTGCCCAGCTGAGGAGGGGAGTGATAGAGTGGCTTTGGTGGGCACCTGCTTTCCAGCCAGGGTCAACACACCACAATCCTTTTTGATGCCCAATGTGGGGCATGAGGAATTCAAGATAAGGATAGTAACTGGGAGAGGTAGTGGGCAAAATATGGACTGAACACAGCTAGAAACAGACAAGCAAAATGATTGTGGGGAAATTTTTGTTGTTGCAATTGTAGTGGAGGGACAAGGGGTGGATTGTGTGTAAATTGTCCA
>NW_010332178.1:11230-46570 GCF_000700745.2 Antrostomus carolinensis
TTCTTTTTTGTTGCTATGAGTGAAGTTTGTGACCACAAGTTTTCTTACTTTTCTATTCCTCTCCTGCTTTCCCACTGAGGGTGGGAGAGTGCGTGAGAAGCTGTGTGGTGCTTAGCTACCTCATGGTGTTAACCCACATCAGGTTAGTTGCTAATTAATATTTTTATTTTGGAAATTGTTATTTTTAGAAAAATATCTGTCATGCCTTATATATTAGTTAAAAGCAATAAGATTTCCTTTTTTTTTTTTTTTTTTTTTTTTTTTTTTTTTTAAGTTCTCAGTGTTAGACACTTGAGAAATATTCCAAGTTCAGGGTGTTGTTTTTCTTTCTAATCCGCATTGTGTTCAACTCATAACTAGGTGTGGGCTACAGTAAAAAAAGCTGGCCACCTCTAAAGAACAGAGCTAGGAGCTTCCAAAACTAAAAGATGATCCAAATTAATCAAAATTTTGGTTCTCTAGTCTTCACTAAAATAGAACCATGGTAGCAGATTGCTGAGGTTTATGATGCCAGAGCTGGCATGAGGTTTCCCAGCAATGTTACATTTAGAAGCAGAAAAAGTTTCTTATGGATGTACATGGAGCAAAGGAACTGGGAAGGGACACAGAAGTTCTGTGGAGACAGACTAGAAAAAATTAGTGGAGCTTTGAGACAATGGGAGGACTTGGATTTAAGAGAAAGAAGAGTCCATAGGATTTCAGGCAACTGGTCACTCAGAGGATTACCGTGGTTTTCTCTAGCAGGTCTAATGCTGAGATACAAGAGTACATTTTCTCTTGCTCCCTATCACATGATGTAAGCTGGTTTTGCTCCACTGATTTCACAGTAAATATTACTGTCAGGAGGAAGAAGTAGATCTTCAGTTGTATAATACCTCTGCTGAGGTCGATATATGCACTGAAGGCAGTCATTGTAGAGCAAATCCTTTAAGAAAACTCACACATATAGAGTTTCAACTTCATCTAACAAAATAGAAAGCAAAATGTAAGCATTGAAAACCAGATTTCTTCAAGAGTAAGCTCAAATTTAAATTACCTCCAAGTATTTTTGTTTAAAAAATAACTTTATATTTCAGCTCCTCTTTCTTTTCTACCTTGTAGAGGTGTTTGAATTTGTCAGTAAAACAGCAGAGATTCTTCTCTTCACTTTAGACTAAGTGACTGCTGAACAAACAGTCACAAACTTCCATGTTCATGCTAGCTTTTCCATAAGTTCATACAGTCACTGCAATCCGATGTTGATGTACATACTATTAAATCTTTGAAATGGAGTTCCTATATTCATGAGCAATTAAGAGTCTGAGTCTATCCAGATGTCAATAATTAAAGTATTTTGAAGAATATTTCACATTCAAGATGAATTTATAAATCACATGATTTGGGTTGAATTTGGACTCTTGCTTTTTTCACCATAATAAATGATGCTTCTGAACTTGAGGTTTGTAACTGCAGTTCATTTGAAAATCTTCTTAAACAGTAATTTACTTTTAGTAATGCAAGCCATTTACACAGGCATACACACATGAGCATGCACACTAATTATAGGATTTCTTTACAGCACTAAATATCCGAATGTAAAATTTGAATATTTGTCAGAGCTACTTTCATATGTCTGTTTTTCTCAGTGTCAGTTAAATAGTAATATTTCCTGAAAAAAAAACAGAAATACTGCTAGTAATTCCTTTTCCAAAAGAAAAATCAAATTGTATTCTTTTGAATATTAAACATTGCTCCATGATGTTTATGCAAGCAGATAATTATGCAATAATTCCATATTAATTTACAACTATATGTATATATGAATTACTGTCAACATCAGGTGAAGTGAAATATGTACTTTAGTGTAAATTCAAGGATAAAGTGGAAGGTTAATTGAATCTATCATTGCAGTCACCAGTCTCATATATTAGAGAAGAAACAGAGGAAATATAGATTGGTATCATCATTCTGTTTTCATTGCTGCACTTTCTGCTCTTCTCCTTTGCTGTCCTTATTCATTTGTGATGACGTGGTTAGTAGTCCTTCTTATTCTGATGAAGAATTATCTGTTCTACCTACTTAATGAATTTTTAGAAAAATATTATTTTATAACCTATTTGAAGCTCGCTGTCTTGACTTTGTTTTATGCATTCATTTTCTCTTTACACAAGTAGAATATCTTTATAGGTATGTGAGCTTCCATTTCACCTTCTAAGAAGACTTAAAAGATTACTTGGCAGCAATGTTACTGGCTCATGTGAGAAGAGTAAAAATTTTTCTGCTAGGTCACAGGCTCTAACATGCAGGTATTAGGAATCCACGTAACACCTAAATCTATCTGAAGGAAGACTTGTGCTCTCTGCCATAGAGAATGGTAAAAGCAATCCTCAACATCCCAGAAATCTAATTTCCATGGCTTCAGAAGTAAATGTATGGAGAACACAACTGATGTGCTTCATTCTGCTTTCAGAGAATGAAGTTGAAGGAAACACCTGGAAAAGCTTCAATATCTTCCTCTTAAAGGAAGGAAGGAGGAAACATTTGGATCCTTAGATGAAGCTGGAATTCTTAATCCTTTCTCAGTTGTTGCTGAAATGAAGATTCTCTAGGGAGAATCAAGACATGGGTGGATATATCTGACTGAGGAGATTTAGCACAACTGTACTGCCTGTGAAAATAGATGTATAGAACAGAAGGACCTAATAAGAGGTATATGATTGCCACAAATCTACAGTGAGAATGAATAACTACATAGTAAGATTCAGTAAAATATAGGCACAGCTGTTTAAAAATTGACATTTCCCATCTTCATCATTCCAACAGATGTCAGATTTCATTAGGCAGCAGCTTGAAAGCCCTGAACAATCAGAAGTTGAAATGTAAAGGGTCTACATTTTTACCTGTCTTACATGCTTTGTCTGCCAGGCTATCACAAATAGCTGAATGAGTTAACTTTCAATACATTTTCTTGAGAATTAAACAAAATGATACTAAAGGAGGACTTGTAAAAATAATTTCAAGTTTTGAAGTGATTTAGAACCTGAACCTCCCTGAAGGTTTCTTTTTTTTTTTTTTTAAATCTCTTGGGAGGAAAGCTTGTTGAAGGTAAAGCTCCATGAATAACCTGGGTCAGAGTAATGGCTTTGAATTCATTCTTTGAGCTGGAATCAGAATCAAACAGACTGGCCTCTTGAACTTTAAACTGATAATCAACAATAGATCATTGGTCCAGTTAAGTATATATATATATATTACAAAAAAAAAATTCAAGGCTTCCTCATTCTGTACCTTATGTCACTTGCTTTCAGTCAGTAACTGTAAAACTGTTTGCTTTTGATGTGATGTTGTATACTTTTTTAATTGATCTATCCTGCATGCAATAAAATTGAAGCTATTTAATGAGTCTGATAAAATTGAAAATTGTGGGTAAAAGAAACCCAAAGCCAAATATAAACTAGCTTTGCAAAATAAGGAACACTGTTCACATATATAAAATCAGGAAAATTTTGCTTTAAAAGTCCTTCTCTTTTCATTAATGACACACGCTTGCATAAAGCGCTATTTTAATTTTTCTCATTTTCAGCATTCCCTTTAATTTCATAATCCTTGAAATAATTTTGCTTTCTTCAACATCTATTCTAAAAGTTGTATCACTTTGTTAAATCTATCCAACAACAGTGATGCAAATTTTAAGAATTATGATATTCCTACTTTGTCTTTGTGGACAGGAGCATTTCCCACTGAAAATAATTAATGAATTCAGTGTGAAAATTTAGATTTCTTTCACTCCTTCCCCCACACCTGCCCAAATCCCTTCTTTCCTTGAGAAGCTGTAATCAACCTGAAGATCCTCACCTGCAAAAAGAAGGATAGGAATGAATCCTCACTACAATATTCCTTCACTTAAAGAAGTTTCCTAGATGACCTAAAAGGTTTTCATTTATCTATCTATCTATTTATTTATTTTTATTAAGGGGTAAGTTGGACATCACGTAATGATAATTTAGTTTGCATCTGTTCTCAAGACTTTAATCTGAGATATAAAAGTGCCACATAAACAAAAATTAATGAAGCAACTCAAAGTCATTGCTGTGGTGTACACATTTTATGGAGGCATAAAATCTGAAGAACAAAACTTAAATTCTCATTTCTAGATCTCATAACTTAGCTTTACATAAAATCAGTGTTTCAGAAGACAGAAGACTTGCAGGTGCCATGAAGATGAAGGAATAGTTGATTACAAGTGCTGAGGAATATTGTTTTGGATTTTTAAAAATACATTTATAAATTTATTTTTTAACATGAACCCTGCTGTAGCCATTAGATTACTCTAGTTTCTGCAGTTTTCAGCATAACTTTTTTCAAGATAATTCATATTTGACTTTTTTTATTCTGTTCAGCTTCTTCTGCTTGATTGTACTGATTATATAATATTTTATTAGTGACATTGTCTACTTTTGGCTGTTATTGGGGTGTCACACATTCCAAATCATGATTTCAATAAAATAACAAGTAGGAGGATGAAATGGACTGTAAAGGGGAAAAAAAAAAAAAAAAAAAAAGAGTCCCTTAAGTAATTTGGTGAATCTTCTACATGGATTAACAGTGTATGTTATTTAACTGTTATGTGCTTCTCAGTGTAGAGAACATCTTATCCTGTAGTTAATTCATTATGTCCTTCCTTCCTGTGGTCAGTTCTGTCTAATTTTTGAATTTATGATTTAGAGATTTAGCCAGAAATATAACTGTAAATATACATTAATAAAAATTAAATCTTTTCCTCATTGGCTCTTTCTTTTCAGTAGACAATAGAGAGAGAGAGAAAGGCAAGAGGGGAGAGACACCCTCAAAAATTACAGAATGGAAATTTAAATGATAGATAAAAAAAATATGAAGAAAGAGGATATCTGTTGTATTTTTTTATTGTTTATATTTTCATGTGACACATAACCTTTTAATTTACTCTCTCTGTCTTTTGCCTGAATTGAATAGGTGATGGCAGCAAAGCTAAAGGAGTGGCATTCTTATCAATAATATGATGATAATGGAGAATTAGAAGAGTAGAACAGAATAAAAGACTGATAAAATAGAAGATTGTAAGTTTGGAAATAGAAGTGCTTTCTCTTATTACAAATGGAGTGCTGTCTACAATAACATCCAAAAAACTAGCATTTTGTAGAATTTGTTTAAACTAGCATACTCAATTTCCAACATACTTGTTAATATATATATTCTTTTTTTACAGTGGAGACATAAATAATATAGATGAGAAATTGCCTAATTGAAGGCACGGGGTGGGGGGGTAGGAAGGATTTGTCTAGGAAAGGTCTGTCAATAATCCTGGTGGGAGTGTGCATCATTTACAAGCCTGTCCTAAAAAAAAGTACGGTACTAAAGATACTAGGGGTGATGGCAGTCTGAGAAGTGTCAAATTATAAAATGGAGATAAAAACAAACACCAAAGTTAATTACAACCAGCAAACCTGCAGTGGCTATACTACCTTGTACAGGAGTTCACTGAGGCTACAAGCTATTTTTTTTCAAACTCTAAATGCATGTAGTGTACTGTAGAATTTAATGGACATGTTAAAACTAATGGGAAAATAAAATCTGATTTTTTTTGTTGTCCTGATTGGATGCTTTCTCTTCTCCTGAGCACCACCTAAAAGAAACATAAGTAGAGGAGAGGTGGATAAAAAAGACATCTGTAAACTTTCTAACATGGAGTTCTATGTATAGTAGTCTCTCGGTAGTTCAAAAAAAAATTGTTTTTCACTGTTTTTCATTTAAAATAGGTAATCTGAAAATGTTACATCTTGAATGAGCTACATTGCTGGATTGAGTAAATAAAAAAATGATGTGTGATAAAAAAGCAAAAGTATCTTTTTGACAAGCATATACATATGAGAAACCATATCAAGTTACCTAATTTAGGTAGTCTCATTTGAGCTGGTTTGCTAATGATAATTCTAATTATTTTTTCACATCCAAACAGGGAATATCCATTTCGGGCTAATTTTCTTTCTTTGAATTGAAAACCCCTAGAGTATTCTAGCTTTAACACAGACTTAATTCATTCCAAAGTGCAAATTTTATTTGAGAATTGTGTGTTTAATCAACTTCTGCAGCAGCCTGTATTTGAATAGCTATCAGAGAAAAAACAAACTTCTTTGTCATTTTTTAAAGACTTTTGAATGGTTTTCATTCAGTGTCTGACCTATAGGACACATCAAAACTGAATAATTTATGTAACAAAATAAAGACAACAAGGTCAGAGGAGATGTATGATTTTTACAATAGGGAACATTCAGGGACATGATAGTATGTGAGACATCTTCCTTAATGTTAAGGAGGATTTTTTTTTTTTTTCTTTTCTTATTTTTCATTGCAAGTAAATGATCTCAAAGATGTGAGAAAAGAAATTAGATTCTAGAAAAAATGAAACTTTGAGTACATGCTAGATAGGAATTAACTGCTTTCTTTGCTCCTTGGGATTTTCTGTGGACCTCAGGGAAGGAACGTTCTAGGAGGTTGCCTTAGCAACACTGTACTTTGGTAATTGCATTGGCCCCAAAATGGAAAGCCCTCAAAATACTATAGAAAATCACAGAAAATCACAAGACCAAAATTATCACCTGTAGAGAGGCCTCTTCTGTACTAGAACTTGGGTCTTCTCTTTCTCGGATAGTCTTTGGTAGAAGCCTGTTATTGTTACACAAGTTCCCCAGTTGGAAACAGGTGCAAATTTCCATATTAATATATCCTCTATCTGAACGCATTTTTTAGTAGATGTGGCACAGAATTCAGGGAATGAATTTCATTTCTTCAGTCTTACCTCTATACTTATCACAAGGAAATTGTGAGTATACAGTGCTGCAGGAATGGCTTTCTCATTACCCATGGAAGAAGGTGAAAATCTGAATGGAAAGCCTTCCACTTCTATAGCAAAAAAGGAACCAAAGGAACATTGCAATCTCCTTTAGACTCCAATATTTAAAATGTTCCCATGACATAGCACTAAAGATAACTCAGAAATAACATCATTGTGACTAGCAGTTGATGACTCAACGTATGATTCCAGGTTGCCATTGCTTCAGGGGCAGTCATCCTGAGCTCACAGGTTAGTCATTTTTTGCATAAAACAGTGCAAGATATCAATTTTGAAAGATTCATTCTATGTAAATCATATGCACATATGTACATAATTATAACTTTCAGTTAAAAATATGGTTTAAATATGTGTCTATAATTTTGCTGCAAGGTTAAGATACAATGAGAAAAGTTTGCTTACAGAATCCATTTTTGTTAGTCAAACCACACTGCTAACACTGAAAGCTTTGTCTCATTTCTGTTTTTCATTCTCTGTCTTTTGTAATCTTTCGTTGAAAAAGGAACATAGCATTTTATTCCTTACTAGTTTTGTCCTCTTCCATTTTGCAAAAATTGATTTTTTCCACCCCTTCGTCTATTTGTCATGGCAAGGCCACATTGGCAATGGATTACGGGGTTTGTAAAAGCATAATCAGTTATGTCAGCAATGATACAAATGTTATTCTGGAAACAGGGTTTGTTAGAGTTCCCTTCTTCATCAGCTCAAAACTTTTTCTCAGTAAAAGAAAATTACTGCCATGCTACATGCCTTGTTATTGTGGATTAAAGCTGTGGTTATCTAACACTGGTTTAAATGAAATATAGACTACACTGATTGAAATTCTTTTTCAGGTGCTAGGATCAGAGGCTAGAATATTTGTTACCTAATTTTTGCTAACCTTTTTGATTTGTTAGAAGATAAATATTATGACAGTTTAGGAAGGTGTGCGAATAATATCATTATCAAGCAGGAAAGCAGCATCATTTTAAAATAAAAGCTTGGATAAATGCTGCACATCAGTGCTTGTGAACATCCACTTGAATTATCTATCCTAACATATTATAATTTCATTTTATTTTTTTATACTTTCTACTCATAAATATGATTGTTCACAGTTATTTTCCAGAAATAGCTGCCACTCATACTGTAGTAAATAACACTGTCAATATATAAATGAATCTTCACGGGTTAGAATCAAACAGAACACCTCATGAAGCAAGGCATCACGGGGAGTTTAAGAAATAAAGACCTCATGTAGTTTTAGAAAATTGGGAAGCAAGTATCCAGACAGTCTTAAAGAAAACAGTGTTGGAATGGTTTGTAAAAGGTCATCTATTTCATCCTATTATTTCATGTATATTTAAATTTTCCCTAGGCATTTTTCTGACAGTTACTTAAGATATCCAGGTTATGTAAGAAGCACGGGACAGTAATAAAAGAAAAATAATATATTTTATCTCTAAAAGTTTTACTTATTTGTTTTCCTCAGGTAGATAACTACAAATAGAAATCCATTTCATTTTATAGGAATATTCACACATATTTTTTCAAATATAGGGGTATCCTCACTGTTGCATCTTCCGTTTTCAAATCCTAATTTGTCATCATTCAAAGAGGAATCATTTGAAGTCTGGATTTTCTGTTCTCTGAGCTTCAGAATTCTCAGTTTTCCAGTGATATTACAACTTATTAAAACAAATTTAATCTAGAGAACCCTGGTATAACTTTTCATTCCAATAACATACACTGTCATCAATTTATGGAAAAAAACTCTGGAAATCCAGGAGTGTTGAGGGAGTTATTCAAGGTCAGATAACTTTAGAGAAAGCAGATTAAAATAGATCTAAATCTCAAATTTTTATTTTAACCTATTTTTAACTTTAGGTTATTGACACATAAAGCTATTTTGGAGATAAATTATTTACATAGTTTGAGCTTTCACTGAAATAGTCTAGCTGGTAAGGAAATATATCTGTGTCTTGAAGAGAATTTGCATAGCTATGTAAACTGTACAAAGTGCATTCTCTGTTTAAGCACATGTGTGTATTCCAGAGATACATATAGTCACAGATCCACAAGGACTTGCTTGCCTTCAGTTCATTCACAATGGTGGCACACAGAAAACTTTCAAGCTGAAGAATTAGATGATGATTCTGTGGACAGACGTCCTTTTTTTCCTCTGTGTTTCCTCTTGTGTCCAAAGAAACATTGTAAATGACAAATATGTGGAGCAAATTTCACATATTGCCTTAACTTGCAAACTTTTCAAGAATACCATGAGCAATGGATAATAATATGGCTAAAACCTTCTTTCCTTAAGGAAAAATAGTAGGCAAAATATAGGACAAGATCTTGCAATATTCACAGTCAAGTCACAGACAGAAGAACATTAAAATCAGGCTACTGATTATTTGTAATATATACGCAAGAAATACCCTGTGTTAGTAATACCCTTAACAATTTTGAAGCAAGTTTATATAATAGAAATAATCTAATTAAAATGTAAAACAGATCATTTTGAGAAAAGATCTAAACAGAAAAATTTTGAAGATGTGTCTTCACTTCATACACTTAAAGCGTTTGAACAAGTTTGCTTTTCTGTTCTAAGCAATGTAATTTAACTTGTTGCCTTTCTTGTTCCCTAGGAAACAAAGAGAATCAGGAATGTTAAGCCTTCAAAATAATTCAGTTAATGGTGTTCAGCATGATAATAAACACAGACAGAAACTATTTTACCCAAAAATAGAAAAGTGGAAGTAACTCTGATGACAACCAAGGCTAAAAGGGGATCTAGCAAAAGTTCTTAAAAAATATAAACCTCAGACTGAACTTGGAAAAGGAAAATAATTAGTATGATGAGCACGCTATATCCTTCAATGTCTATGCTTTATGTCGACGGCCATGGAAATATGTAGATTGAACGTTTGCGCTACTCCCTTGTTTCTGCAGTGGCAAGTTCCAAGACAGTTTTTCATGGTGAAAATGAGAACATTGGTAATATTCTGTGGACTAAACCCTGTATGTGATCAAACTGAATTTTTCCATTGAGAGATCATGGATATACAAAGGACAGTCAATACCCTTTGGTCATAAAAAAACTGTGATGATCGTCTTGGCCTATTTTAGTGATGAGACGCGCTTCATGTTACAGTACAAAACCAGATTCACTTACCGGGTGTTAATGGGATGGAACAAGATATAGTAGTTCTCCCCACTGATTGTCTTGTAAGATGAATCAAGTAGATTTTGAAATATTAAACCACATCCTTTTCTTGTGTAAGAAAACTGAATTTGACATTAATATACAGAAATATCAAATCAATTGACTCTAACTAGTGTAGGGACTTGCATTTTTCATATGGGATTCCAGTAAAGCATTTCAGCAGATCTTGAACCAAATTAGTGAGAGACACTTTCCCCTTGCTACTTAACCAAGGCTAAATCTGATGAAAACAAATGCAAAATGTGCTCTGCTGATGGTTTTGCTAGTTTTTCTTTGCTCAGTTTGTGATTCACACCCTGGAAATATGCCTCAAGATTTTCTTGGGTTCCAAGAGAAACAGACAGCCTTTTGAAGCCTCCTGTTAGTAAATCAAGGTCCAAGACCTTCTTTAGAGGGACTGTATAGAAATATAATTTTCTCTGCTGATACCTAGAATCCTTAACCATAATCAGCAAATACGATAGGAGGACTGCAATGGTTTATTGCTTGCTTCTTTCCTCTTGGCAATGGCAATGAGTTAAGTCCTCAGACTGATTTGTTTAGGTTTTGAAGCTGCCTTTGATACAATTAGCCATGAAGCATTACTGATACTGTTTTTAAAAATATGCCAGGAATAGACAAAATGATGCTCTATTCCTTTCATTCCAAAAAGATACATGACAAGAGCTGACCAGAGAGAGAGATCTACAGTAACCCTGATCTGAAAAGTGGAATGGTAATGTCATCATAAATCTGTATTTTTAGTATTTATTTTCATCATATATCAGATAGACCAAGCTCATGTTTTGTGGAATTTAATGGATTTTGAGAAATGTTGATAAACAAGGCAGAACATCAAATTTGAGATTGTATCAGAGGCCTATCTGTCTGAACTGCAAGTGTTTCATGGAATTTTGTTATGGTGTCTTATACCTTCTTTTTCTATTCTGAGCCTATGGATTCTGTCTTCTTTCCTACACAGCTGACTACAGATGTAGAAGAGGAAGATGAGCCACACAGCATTATATCATAAGCTCCAGAACAGTTTAGATTTGTTAACAAACTATCTTGAATGGAAATAATTCCATTTAATATACAGTGATATTTCAATTCTAGATGATTTGACTGTAGAGAAAGAAAATTTCCAAATACAGTTATCTCATGAATAATTAAAGTTTTTGTTTAAACTGTATGTTTCCTTAAAAGCAACAGCAAAAAGGCAGGAAATTTCCAACCAGATAATTTTTTGTTATTTTAACTATCTGGTACATGTGCAAGAGTATTGCAGAAGAAAGCAAATAGATATATCTTTGGATATCTACAGCTTATAGGTGCTGTTTGTCTGTTTCGTCATTATTTGGTCTTTTTTATGCTTGATTGACAGTGTTTTGCTGATATTGGAGGAATTAGATGACTTAAATGTAACCTTAAAAAGAATGGACATCAAGTGCAAGAAACAGCAGTGTAGCTCACTCATCTATTGGAAGACTCTGTCTAATGTGGAGCCACTAAGACTCCCATTTTGTCTTTTACATCACACAGAAAACAATGGCAGTCTCTGATTTTTATTATTTAAGGCTGGTATCCTGTTTCTTGTTCTGTGGACCTTTCACATAGCGGCACCTCAGCTGCAACAAAACACCTCTTCCATAGAGGTAGTCAAAACCACCTATTAATTTCAAGTCCAAATACATGAAAACATTTCCTGCATGCTAAATATTGTACCCAGCTTGCAGGTAGATCCCAAATGAAACTTAATGTAGGATAATTCTGAGTTTAAAGAAACTCCCCAGTTTCAGTAGTAGATGAATGTCTACTCAGTCTTCCTGAGCTGATCTCTTTCAGTATGAGTTTCTAAGACCACTGCTATGTATATATTAGAATTATTGATTTGTGTTAACAAAAGAAAAAAAAATGTTTTGCCATAAACCAAAATCCATTACAGAGTCTTCAGGTTACAAAATGTCATGTCTTGTATCAAGCTAAGCAAATAAAATTTTTCTATGTTTGCTTTAAGTCTTTCTTCGACTGTCTATACTCTTTCTGTCTTTGTTTTCCTCTGACATTCAGAGTTTATTAAATTATCACTAGAATGATAGACAGCAGGACTACAGATCTTCAGAAAAGATGAAAGAATACTTAGCAGTTTGGTCACAATAGAAAAAAAGAGTTCTTTGAGATGATTCTGAGAACACCTTAGTTTTAAATGAGAAAGGCATTGATTAGAAGCAGAGCACATACCAAAAGACCAACCCAGAGATACCGGGACGGATTCAGAAGTGTTACCAGTCAGACAGAGGAAACAAAGGAAACTACAGCTGGGAACCCGTTGGACTAGAGATAATAGGAACAGCAGGAGAAGAGAGAAGGAAAAAATATAAGGAACAAATAAAATATTCTAAAGAAGAAATGTAAAAGGGAATAAGAAACCAATAGATGATGTAGAAATATTTGACATGGAGGTCTCAGATCTCAAGGCACTTTGGAAAGGTTAGGCTTAACTCCCTTGCAAGGCTAGGCTTGCTGTGTTAAGATATTAACCAAGAGGGATGTCTAGGCAACTCTAAATCCAAATGGAAAACAAACAAACCCAACAACAAAAATAAACTAGAACAGAAAGGTAGTGTTCTCAGAAGAGAAAGCAGGGGTATAAACATTTTGAAAGAGTTTAATATAATTTCAGTGTAATTCTATTATGGAATTAGTGCTTTTAGAAAAAAAAATCTAGTCAGTTGTGGCTAATTCTCTCTGGTTTTTCTTTTCTTTTGATTCTAGCAGTATGCTGATATTCATGGACCAAACTTAAGGATTAAAAGGCATAGGTACTTGAATATTTCATGTGATTTATTTTCTATTTTAATCTTGTTCTTCTCAGGTTCTATAAAAATTATAATGTCAAGTCATTATTTTTTTTATATATATATTATGACAAGAAATCCAATATTGCTATAGGTTATTTCCGTCTCAAACACTTTAGAGACTGCAGTAGTACACAATGGTGTGACGCCTCACTCATGTTTTAATTTTATAGACAGCTTGACAAACCAAATCTAGTAGGATTGAGTAATATTATTTTAATTAAATATTATACTGAGAAATGTTTTCATGTAGGGATGTGAACAAGCTGAATGCATATACTATTGTGAAACATTTCAAGAGTTTTTGATATTCCACAATATGTATTCCAGTCCTACACTTTAACTAACATACTTTACTAGTCACTTGACTAAAAATATTCAGGTGCAGTTAGGGTAACCACTTTTCCCAGTATAAGCAATTGCATTTAATCTCAACTGTATTTAATCTCAATTCAGTTGACTTCTCAAATGTCAGTGAGACATTCACCTTTTATGGAATTGGAGACATTTCAAATGTCTATGCCTTATCTGAAATGATGCCATTCTCAGACATATGGTCAATTATTAATTTTCACAACAAAAGTATTTGCAAGACCAAAACAGGTCAACAAGTCCCTTTTTGTTTCATCTCTTTCTTCAGAGGTCTTAATTCACTAGCTCTGCTTCATTCTCTATCTGCTTGTGGGGTCACTTGTGAATCAAACATCTTTTTAAAAAGTAGGTGGGAAACTTAATTTCAGGAAGAGAAGAAAGTGAAAAAGAGAAGAAAGTGAAAAAGAGAAGAAAGTGAAAAAGAGAAGAAGAGAGAAGAGGAGAGAAGAAGAGAGAAGAAGAGAGAAGAGGAGAGAAGAGGAGAGAAGGAAAGCAAAGGAAAACAAAGGAAAGCAAAGGAAAGCAAAGGAAAGCAAAGGAAAGCAAAGGAAAGCAAAGGAAAGCAAAGGAAAGCAAAGGAAAGCAAAGGAAAGCAAAGGAAAGCAAAGGAAAGCAAAGGAAAGCAAAGGAAAGCAAAGGAAAGCAAAGGAAAGCAAAGGAAAGCAAAGGAAAGCAAAGGAAAGCAAAGGAAAGCAAAGGAAAGCAAAGGAAAGCAAAGGAAAGCAAAGGAAAGCAAAGGAAAGCAAAGGAAAGCAAAGGAAAGCAAAGGAAAGCAAAGGAAAGCAAAGGAAAGCAAAAGAAAAGAGAATAAGAGAAAAGAAAAGAAGAGAAAAGAAAAAAGCTTAATAGCCCAATTTGCATGCAGGCATAGTTTGTAATAAATTCACCGGCAACACAAAATTGTACTGTAATAGCACACAATTGACACTCTTATGTAGTATATTTTGCAGGTAAATAGACTTTTCCATGTCAAAGACTATAAAGAACAGCAAGCAAATAAAACAGAACTCTTCCTTTCCATCACTACAAACAACAGTAAGGAGTCTGTCCTCTCAAACAGTGTTTTCATATTTTTCTCAGTAATGCATTAGAGCTTCTGCACTTTGCTATTTGCACAGTGATCCTGGTGCTTAAGAATGTTTTTAAGATAGTTTACTTGCTACAACTTGATTCCATTTTAAGAAAGGTGTCCAGTTTGGAATTACACCTGTGTCTTCTCCTATCACTAACCTGTATAGTTATAACCCAAAATTGTAAGAAAATTTGAATTTCCTTTTTGTTGTTTTGAAAGTTCTTGTTTATAATGCTAGTTGCAATCTAATAGATATGTATATTTGAAACCTAAAACGATGCATAGCTTTTTTGGTTTCATTGATTTAAATAAAAAAAATTTCTTACAGGTTATAGATCTTTCAGTTCACATTGTGTTCATCTGTACTAGCTGGAATATTTCTCACTTCATGTGATTTTAGTACTTTACTTTGCTTTGTTGTTTGTTTGAATGTTAACTATGTTTGAAATTCTGAAAGAAAATTATATTGACTGTAAAACCAGGAGTAGTGAAACAGAAGAAAAAGCGAGCTTAAATCTCTGCAGGTTAAAACTGTTGGGTCAAGATTTAGCAACCATTATCTACCTAACTATTTATTCATTGGTTTTTCACTGTTAATCCTCTTAGTTATGT
Organism: Antrostomus carolinensis; assembly: GCF_000700745.2. Lineage (NCBI taxonomy): Eukaryota > Metazoa > Chordata > Aves > Caprimulgiformes > Caprimulgidae > Antrostomus > Antrostomus carolinensis. The sequence continues at coordinate 26,197 of NW_010332178.1, forward strand.
GGCAAATTTACACATTTAAATGGAGTGACAAAAGCCCAATTTCTTACATGAATTTCAGTCTTTCTAGCCTGTGAAGTTTAAGGGTCACATACTAATAGAACATAGTTTTTCTCTTACCTGAAGAAAAGAGATGTTTCTGTCTCAATTGTCATATTTACAGGTTTGAGAAACTCTCTGTCCATTTTGAGATAATCTAACCACACACTGAATGTATTCGTCTTTACTGGGAACTTTTTTATTAATTTGGAGGATGCATTCTTACAGCTGCTACTCCATTAGAGTGTCTGTAATTTTTTTCCTTCCACCAAGTCTGAACTAAAGATGTAATGGTGGTTCAAGTAAATCTGCTTGTGAAGTAATTGTTTGCCTGTGATGGCTTGTGATAGTGCTCTTTGTCTATGTTTATCCTCTGCTAGACAACCAAGATAGGTAAACTTTCTGAATGGTGACATTAAAGAAAGCTCTGTGGAATGATAAATGTTGGTCAAAGTGCTAAAGATGAAAGCCACCTGTAAAGAATGAAGAAAAGTCTTACCAAACTAAGTGTCTTAGCAATAAAACAGAAAACAAAATTCAGTCCAGAGAAGTGTAAAGTGATACACATGGGAGAAAAAATTCATCTGTAACGTAGATTAATCTGAGTTCATCACTAAAAGACATAAACAAGACTGTAGGATTATGACACATAGTTCTGAGAAAAAAATACTCTCAGTACTTGGTAATAGACCAAAAAACAACTAAAATGTTCACAAATATTAGGAAATAGAGAGAAAGAAATAAAAATAATTAAATCACTATATAAATCTGTGGTTTTCATCTGCTGTGTGCAGGTCTGATCTTCTCATGCCCAAAAAGTATTAAATAGAACTGAGAAAGATTCAAAGAAACACAAGAGTGTTCAAAAGTGTGAAAGATCTTACATATAACAAATAGTTGAGAAAACATGCTCTGCAGCCTGGAAAGAAGAGCACATAAAGGAAATGCCAGAAGCCTACAAAATTATCATGAAGACTGTGAATAGGAAGCTACTGTTCACTGTCTCTCAAAAATGAAAGATAATTAAATATAGTCAGAGCTAAGCTCAAACCAGACAAAAAGACCTAGTTCTTAGTAGGAAAAATAACAGACCTTTTAAACTTGTAATCATAGGTTATTGTGCATGCAAAAATATCTGACCATAAAGAAAAGAGTTACAAAGGGGCTAAAGAAGTCACATCAGGTTCAGGAAATCCTCAAAGCAGAATATAGGGCAGTATCAGAGGGAGCTATAATTTGTTTGCCTTGCTTTTAGTCTTCCCATGGTGTTGCTTGTGGCCACTGCTAAAACAGACTCTTGGCCTATCCAATATGGCTTTCCTATAGAAATCCTGCAGAATCACACTTCCCTACCAAATTTTTGCACTTACTACAGATATATTCTGGTCACTTTGATTCTATATTTTTCTTCAACAGATGCAATGCCTCCCATTACATAATTCACATACACTTGTTTTATTGATGTATGGAATGGAAGCTGTGTACAGTAGTGAATACTCGATGTTGCAGTGAAAACTCAAAGTGAAAGCCCGAGTAAAATTTAGTTTTGTTTCTCCATGTAGAATCCTGCTCTTCAGTACATAGTGAATACAGTAGGCATTAAATACAATGTAATCTTGGTAAACTGGAAAATGTTTAAGAACTGCTAAATCCCAAATTCATGTTAGACCTCTGAACATTGGACTATGGCTCTTTAGTACAATAAAGACATTTGGTCTCATTTTAATTACTGTTACCCTATCCAGTTTTTTAGCAATTTTCTAGCTCTGAGTTTTTTTAGGACTACAAAACTGTATGATTATCCTGCTTTCAGGGATTTGGCATTTACAACATCATCAGCCATTGACAGCCTTCTATCCCTCTCTCTAGAAGTTTCTCAGTCTCCCCTTTATTGCAGGATTAGGAGACAGTCATCTCTTAGTCCTTTTGGTTTCTCTTCACACGCTTGCAGAACATTTTCACTCTCCTATCCTGGAGGAATGAAAAGAAAGAGGATTTTCCTTTTTTTTTATCAAACCAAGAAGCTCCACTACATCTCATAATGTTTCCCATCTAATGCTTATTTTTTTTGTTTATCCTCATACCTCTGTTCTTCTTCCTGTGGGACAGCATTTGGCTCAGAGACAAGTACATCGCTGGGCTCCAGAATTACCTTTTACTCTGTTGGTTTGCATCCAAACCCAAACTCCTCTCTCACCCTCCCCCTACCCACACCCAGGGAGTAGGGGAGAGAATTGGAAGGAAAAGGGCAAGGAAACTCACCGGTTGAGATAAAAACTATTTACTAATTAAAATAAAATTATAATTATAAGAACAGTAATAACATAACATAACATAAAAGTGAGCAATGCACAGTGCAGTTGCTCGCCACCAGCTGACCGATACCTGCCCTTTGCCAGCCAGTGATCCTGGAGCCGATCCAAAAGAACGAGCCTGAGCAATCCCGGAGAGAATACGGCCAATTTCCAGCCATTCCTGGTTAATATACTGAACATGACATGATATGATATGGAATATCTCATTGGCATATCCAAATATAAGTTTGGGGTTTTGCTACTTACTACTCTTCTCCGTCCTGGTCCTAATGCAGCTGTGAATCAGCCAAACACAATGGCCTTGAGCTCCAGTAGCAACTAATAACATTAAAACCTTTATCAACATTTTTCTCATAACAAGTCCTACATTGAAACTAAAACACAGCTATTCTAACTACTAAGATGAAAATGAATTCTATCCTAGCAAAACCAGGACAGTAAGCACATTAGTTTTGCTAAGACTTGTAGCTGAGACTACTATGCACCCTGAGAAGCCTCATTCATTTTTATGTCTGGTGGTCAGGAGCATTAGCCACCAAAAAGTCCCCGCTGCATTTTCTCTGATATGTGCTGGTCTATTGAAAAGAAAATTTATTGACATAAGCATATAGCGGAGTATCTGTTTACTTAAAATTAATTTTAAAAGTGTATTTGAATAAATCTGCCTATGTATACCAATGGGAAATATGGCTTTGTGGATATTACTGAAGTATAAGCTACTCTGCAGACCTGTGACTATTTGCTCAGCAGGTACTTCAGACTGACATCTTCATCAGTGATGATTGATATTGCTGGCAGAAAGAGTGGATGTTTTCAATATGTCTTGTTTCTTTCTCTTAAACGAAAGATTTTTGGGAACTTTAGCTTTCTTGAAGCTTGAAAGAAAACTTGTCACAGAAGTCTGAAATAATATAGGTATAGGTGGAATTCTGCAAAGTTTTTCCTTTAAAAAGTCCATTGACTGTAGTTGAAGAGAATATGTTGTTGGAACCACCCAAAAATTATCCACAGCAAGTTTTAAATGAGAAGGCATTTATCACTTAAACTAAGTCTTTTCTACGGCACTGTTCATGTACTCGCACACAAGAAGATATTAATTCTTAAGTGAATAGATTAATGTTTTTTTAGACTGGCTATGTTGATTAACTCTAATGTCCTTTCAAAATTGTTCAATTCTTTAAAACATACATGTCCACACTTATTCTTTCATATAGTCCTCAGAACTGAGAAAATAATTCTCAAATCATTCCACAGAAAAATGATTTCGCCCTATCCCCTTTCAATATTTATTCATTGCATACGTTTTCAAATTATCCTTTGGAACAGACCTTCATTAGATTGTGAATATTTAAATACTAAAAAACACACACGGTCTTCTACAATTTATTTTTAAGAGAAGAATGGCACAAAACTTAAAACTCTACTAGTAGTTTACCATGAAGGAAACTTAAATTTGCTTTCAAGCAGAGTAAGAAAATTGCTAACTGTTATTTTACTATTTCTTCTGTGGGTTTTTGTTTGTTTTGTTTTGTTGGGTTTTTTTGTTGTTTTTTTTTTTTTTTCCCCCAGATCTATATAACATGAGAGGATTCTTAAAACCTCTTTCTTACCAAGTGCAAAAATTAAATTGTTAGTAATTATAAAATGAGTATGAGAACATATTACTGAAAAACTCAGTTCCTTCTGTTCATAATTAAAATAAGGAAGATTTCCCAAACATATATTTATTTGTAATTTAAGCTGAATCAGCCCCAGTTTGAATAAAATATCTGTACTTCTATGTGGCAACTGCCACTAATATCCTATTTATAGACACTTCAGATTGCCCTCATGATGGGTCATGCGTTCTAAGAAGATGTATCTTGATAATTCCAGGGATGGGGTGTCTTCAAAGAGGAATATTATGGACATAATCCTCCAGAATTAAATGTTTCTGAGAGATGGTATCTACAAGGTACTGGTAAGTTTAAGACAGAATTCATTTTGGCATTCAGCATAGTCTGTAAAATATATTAAACAGTAATTTAAGTATACTTGCAAACTTCCAAACAGATAATTGTCAGCCAAAAAGTAAAGGACAGTAGGAACCTGGCTATCTCTTCTTGGCCAGGAGGGCCTGTGGGAGAGCCACAAGGAGAAATAGAATTAGCAAGAAGTACAGGATCAAATAGGGACTATATCTACAAAAGGAAAACTCTGCACTGGTGCAGCCTCACCTCGATTACTGTGTGCAGTTTGAGGCGCCACAGTATAAAAAGTATTTAAAGCTACTGAAGTGTCTAGGGGAGGGCCACTAAATTGGTAAAAGGGCTTAGAGGGGAAGCTCATATGTATGAGGAGAGGCTGAAGTCACTTGGTTTGTTCAACCTGGAGGAGACTGAGAGGAGATCTCATTGCAGTCTATAACTTCCTCACAAGGGGAAGAGGAGAGTCAAGTGCTGATCTCTTCTCTCTGGGAACCAAAGATAGGACCGGGGAAATGCCAGGAAGATGTGCCAGGGTAGGTTTAGGTTGGACATTAGGAAAAGGTTCTTCACCCAGAGGGTGGTAGAACACTGGAACAGGCTCCCTAGGGAGGTGGTCATGGCACCAAGCCTGATAATACTCAAGAAGCATCTGGACAACACCCTCAGACACATGGTCTGAATCTTGAGATTGTCCTATGCTAGGACAGGAATTGGACTCGATGATCCTTGTGGGTCCCTTTCAACACATCACAGTTCTAGCTACTGTGAAAGAAACCTAGCTCTATTTCAGATAAAAACCAGGACAAACATTCTATGATTCTGTGATTCTAAATTATCTTGTTTTGTAGATTATGAAATGTCAACAGCCCAGCTCATAACTCACTACCTAATTTTGAGCTCTGTTTATGTTAAGATTGCAAAATTCAGATATGTTTATGGTGTTTAATTATAATAACTTATATGAAAGAAATCACATAGTAGAAAATGTTTATATTAAAAAGTTAGTGTTGTGAGGAAAAATTAGTGAAATTCTAAAGAGGGCACCTGAGATTTATCCTATTTTGTATGGACACTTCTATAGAGATTCAATACATTCTGTCCTAATGATGAAAAAAAAAAAAAGTCTTCTAGGAGAAAGAAGTGATCTAATATAAAATAAATATTGTAGGAGAAAATTACTTGCTGATGGAATGTGTAGCAGCTATAAAACAGAATATTTAAAAACAAGAATATTTGAAAAAAATAGACAATATCATGAATTGGTGGTACACTAGGCAAGTGACCCAACCAACCCAGAAAAAAAAAACTTTCTAATTAAAAGAAGTGGGATATTTTTTTGTGATTTTGAGCTAGTTTTAAAGACAGAACTAATTAGAAATATGGTTCATGGCTTATGTTCCTTAGGGCAATATGCATGAAGTACTGACAAGTACTGTACAAGTAGGATGGGGGTGGGGAGAATGCAAGAATGAACTAATAACGGTGCAACAACTGTTTTCTCAGAATCCATACTAGGTGTTTTATCCTGTGTTCATGGTGTTGATTACCTCTTTTCTTTTCATTTGTGGACAAATAATAACTAACAAATTAAAACAGTCTTAACATAACAACACAAAGTCCTTTCCACAGCTTCATTTTTGTTTTTTTGTTTTTTTGTTTTTTTTGTTTTTTTTTACAAAAACTATTTTAAAATAGTAATTAAATGATTTCCCACAGTTAAATGCATCAACAAGCTCGTGCACCTCTTTAATTTTAACCTAAATGTCACAACAGATGCTGCTCTTCCAGTCTCAATGGGGAACAGATTCCACAATCAGGAAGTATAATTACAGAAAGCTCTAGCTCCTGCTGTCTCAAAGTTACACTTAGGGCACACTAAATAGTCTGTCAGCTTCAGTCTTCAATGGCTGACTGAGGCCTTTGGTAATAAAAGATCAGTCAAGAGCACATTATGATACTTCACAAAATGCTAACAGCTTCATAGAATTTATAATCTGGTGAGACATATGCCAGCTTTGTACACTGCCGAACAGTTAAAAACAAATACATTAAGAGTAGGAAATAAATATGAGTTTGTAACAGGAAAAGTGTCTATTTGCCACCACACAAGCAAGGTAATACATCCGACATAAAGCATAAATTGTCAAGCAATGAAAACCAGTGGTTTTATCCAACAGCGTTTGTTGGACCCTGATCATAGTTAGGAAGAGTCTTCAGTTAAAAAAGGGATGTAAAGTAATATTTTTCTTTCATGAGAGGTATGGGTTTTTTTTTTTTTAAGTAAATACAAAGGTTTGTAGTGAAGTTTACCTTTCGTATTAAGTTTCTTCAGAAAAATACAAATTTTTAACTATAAGGAAAAATTAAAGTGGGTGAGGAAGAATGAGTAATAAAATGAATTAGAGAAATTAATAACCCTTTCTGATATTAGAATACCTCATGCTCTTGTCTTTTGCTGCACGCAAGTCATTGTCACTCAGTAGTTGACTGCGAACAATTCAGAAGAAGCACTCATGCATGAAAACAACCTAAAACGATGTAGGCAGGACATCTAAAATATTCCCCTTGGAAAATTCAAAAAATGTTGAAAGAATATTTGGTTTAGTGCAAGCACCTTCTCTCTATAGCCTCAAATTCCTTGTCCTTTTTCATAAGAACCAATAATTTTCAACTGTGAACTTAATTTTTCTGGAATGAGTGGTAACTCCTGGTATTAATAGAAGACATATTTACCTAACAGAAGTCAGATGAAAGGCACCCAAATAACAGTGATGGGGGTCAGCCACGTTAACATATTTTCAAATTTCAGTACACTTCAACCAGAAATGTGGCCATTTTTTTTTTAGCGTCTATAGTCCTCTTCTTGGCTAAATTACAACATTTTATCTCATTTTCTCCAGAGACAGAGTAAATAGTTGAGCAACATCTGAAAATACTTCTCTAGCCATTATTTACAGTATGAATTTAAAAATTCCCTAATATGGGAATAAATAATTTATATGAAGAAAATTCATATGGGAATAATTATGTTCCATTTGGATTAACTTCATCCATTCTTCAGCTAATTCACTTTATTTGTTGTCAGTTCTTTCTTTGTGAGGAAGATTTTTCTAACTTAAAACACATCAAACGATGTCATGGGCCTGAAGGCACTTACAGCCCTGACTGTCCCTGACCACCCCTGGGGCTCCCCTCACCCTATTCTTGGCCCAAGACCCCATGTCAGCCCACTGGGACCACCAGCTCCTGCCCCAGCAATGCCATAGGAGGGCTGATCTCCAGCTCCCAACAGCCCTTCTCAGCTCAGCCATGGGACTCAGTGAGCCAGACCCACCTGCAGGCCCAGCCCAACCTTGGTCCATCCCTGTCCCCAACCCCATGGCCCTGTGCTTTCAGCCTGGGCCTGTGCCAAACCCTAGGTTCTTTCACTGCATCTGATCCTGACCCCTATCCATCCTCCCCACCTAACCTTGGCCTTTCCCCATCCCCAGGGAGGTGCCCAATGCCCAGGGCTGGGGCTGCCTCTGGCTGCCTCCCATCTGCCTTGTTCCCAGGGGAACTTCCTATGGCTCCTGGTGCTGTCCCTATCAGTCACCAGCCTTTGCAGTTTCATGACAGGCAAATCCATCCACAGCAAGTATGCAAGACTGTAGCACCTCATTTCTAGTTTTTCTTTTTAGCCCCAGTTACTTTGAAAAATTCTGAATGTTTATTTTGTCAAACTGTCATAACAATCTTGATTGATTACTTTTTGTATAGGGCCTGTTAATCTGTTTTCGGTGTTAACTGTGAAGATCCTCAACAATATATAAAAGAAATAATTCCAAAGGAAAAATTAAAAATGCAGAAGTCTGAATTAGTGAATAAAACCCACAAATACAATGATATGATAAGCTCTTAAAGAAACCTCCACAGGTATTGTGAAAGGAGGCAGTAGGAAAGGTGGATGGGTGGGTGGAGACACTATTGCACAATCAGTAAATAGTGCAAGAAACAAGCACTGAAACCAGAAGTTGTAAACATTAACATTTCAGGATACATTCAGCTTTATTTACAGGCAATTAATGTTTTATCTCCAGAAGCATAACATCTTCATGAATACCCCTGGATTTATTGCATTCTACGTGTAAGAGAAAAAAAAATTTCAAAGAACTATCATGACCTTACCTCACAGTTATAAACTATATCAGCCTGCAGGATTTCATAATCTACCAAATCCAGGGCCTAGAGCACAGAGAAGCTTCATGCAGTATGTGAAAAAAACCAGCACATTCATTCACTAGGAGGAAATTGGCTGGTAGCATTGAGCAGAGCTAGCAAAAGGCAGAGGTATATTTGCAAAGTACATAATCTCCTTTTGTTTTAAAGCTTTCCCCAGTATTTACCACACATCTTTGGATTCTTCACTGACATGAAACTTTCTTCCCACTCATTTTCACTGTAGGAATAAGTGAAAACATTACTTTCCAAGATACATTGTCCCAGTGCTATGTGTTGACATCCTTTCATCACGCAAGGAGTCTGAAAGTGGCAAACAATTCCCCAGTGAAGATCTGCCCTCTCCTTAAAAATAACTCTGAAATCTTAGAAATATATTCGTAGCTCATTCACCAAAATTTTAGATTCTTCTCTACTCTGCCCTGGTGAAGCCACATCTGAAGTACTGTGTCCAGTTCTGCCCCCCCCAGTTCAAGAGAGATAGGGAATTTCTAGAGAGAGTCCAGCGAAGGTCTACAAAAATGATTAAGGGGCTGAAGTGCCTTTCTTATGAAGACAGACTGAGAGAGCTGGGCCTGTTTAACCTAGAGAAGAGATGAATGAGAGGGGACCTTATCAATGTTTATAAATATCTAAAAGGTGGGTATCAAGAGGATGGGGCCAGACTCTTTTCAGTGGTGGCCAGTGATAGGACAAGGCACAATGGGCACAAACTGGAACACAGGAGTTTCCACTTAAACATGAGGGAAAACTTCTTTGCTGTGAGGGTGCCAGAGCACTGGAACAGGCTGACCAGAGAGGTTGTGGAGTTTCCTTCTCTGAAGATATTAAAAACCCGCTTGGAGGCAGTCCTGTGCACCTTGTTGTAGGTGAACCTGCTTTAGCAGGGGAGTTGGACTAGATGATCTGCAGAGGTCCCTTCCAACCCCGACCATTATATGATTCTGTGACTCTGGAAACTCTCCCTGGTGTAGAATCAGTACAAAAATGGGACTAGCTCTTCATCCAAGGGCAAGAATTTTTCCTAGCAATACATTAGCTGAGGCTGTTCTCTAGATGTATTTCACAGATGGTGGCCACTGTTTCAGAGACAGCTGCTACAAAATAGGTTGTTACAACAAATAAACATCACTGAAAGACGAACAAAAATAGTAGTTACTACTTTTACTACATCTGCATCACTACTTTAAACAAAAACAAAGGCGTAGAAGTTTTCTAGCATAATCAGTCTCATGTGCAATCAGCCATAAGAACAAAAATTATTTTTCCAAATAATCAAATGTGACATTTTAGCTACCTAAGTTACCTACTTCTGAATTAAGTAAAAATACTTTTAAAATTCACCGCTCTTGAGAAATTGGTATTTCAGGGTGAAAAATTTCTGGAGCTATCAAATTATCTTGTATTTTCCACAGTCCTGAATATTTGAGAATAAGCCTTTTGGAGTTTTGGTTTTCTTGTTTGTTCAGATATTTTTTTTAATTGCATTGTTTTTCTTCTAAATTTTTTATTTAATTAATCAGAGGAGAAAACAGGAATCTGCCTGGTTGGTAATGGTTGCACTGTCATTCATTTCACATGACAACTAATGTCAAGTTGCCCACTCGAGCTTCTTTTCATCAGTATCAGGAAGTACGCAAGCAATCAGATTAATTTTCCATATTTTCCTGTAATCATTAATGGAAAAAAATATCTTTTATATTTTTGAATACTTTAAGTGACAGCAATTTATATTTTAAATTCTGAAAGTTCCCATCATGTTTGGGCACCTTTGTGTTTATAATTTCATATAGAATTCTAGTCTATATATATCCTTTCTCAAGAACAAGTGAGATTTGTTTTCCCAGATGGAAAAAATGTATATCAGCTAGCTTAAGCTTTTAAAATACAGTAATAGAGTAAACGTGCATATGTTGGGTCTGTTAGAGGGAAATTCTGTGAGATGCCTCTTCCTCATAAAGTCTTTCTATTTTGGACTGTAACAGATAGTTGAGATATTAACTGAATTTATACAGACAGCTTATACTCTGAGAAAGCTGCTCTAGGTGACCCTGCTTTGGGCAGTGGGGTTGGAACAGATGATCTCTAGAGGTGTCTTTGGACCTCAGCTATTCTGTCATCCTGTGAAGCATACAATGCTTTCAATGTGAAGGTCTGATTGTTAGGATGGTCTTGGGACTCCAGGTATAGCCAGGTATGAGGAGAAGGGAAGGATCACTTCTCTTGGTCTGCTGCTAACACTCTTCTTAACACAACCGGGATGCTGTTAGCCCGTTTTGCTGTGAGGGTGCGTTGCTGGCTCACAGTCAACTTGTCCACCAGTACCCCAAGGTCCTTTTCTGCAAAGCTGCTTTCCAGATGATTGGCCTCCATTGTGTAGAGGGTCCCTGATGTTATTCCTTCTGAGAGGCGGAACTTTGACTTGCCCTTTGTTGAGCTTCATGAGGTTCCCATCTGCCTCTCTTTCTAGTCTTTTGAGGTCTCTATGAATGGCAGTGCAACCATCTGGTGTATCTCACTATAGGGCTCTGTTTACATAAATACTCATTATAGTGAAAAATCTTTATGGCTCATGAAGACAGACTATAGAGAATAATTCCAGAAACAGCCTGTTAATTTTATGAGAATCTAAATTTATCTCATTCACACAGCCATACATGAAAAGGGCTTGAGCTGAAATCAGTGGTATATTCAGACATAGTAATCTGCATAAACAAAGATTTAGTTAAACCAAACACTGAAAAAAAACATTGAGTTTTAAATCCATTCCGTAATGTCTGATTTTCTAGGGAGCACTGCATGATTATTCACTTGTATGTCCACTTTCAAGGGATGGCATCACTGCATTAACAGAATGAAGATTTGCAGTTCACTGTCGAAGAAGGATTCATGTAAAACAAGTACCTAGCAGACACAGCGGGTAAAAAAACCCAGCAAATTAAACCATGTCTAACCAAAGATGTTCAGTCTTTAAGTTGCTATCAGTATTCAAAATAGTCTAAACAGAAATTTTTGAGTTGAAAAACATAAGCTTAATTGTAAGGACTCTACAGACTTCCAAAGAGGAAATAGGATTCTGCTTCACTTGTGAGCTTTTCAGGATGGATACTTGCCTAATAAATTTTGCAACAAATGGTATTCTCTTTCCCATAGCAAACTTATAGTTCCCTTCTTCTCCACAGGAGAGCAAAGTTAAAGATCCATTCTTACTGAGATAGGGACACTTTTGTCTGTATCTCTGAAATTAACATATGCACCCTGTTTGCTTATACAGTCAGAATATCCCATTTACCTATTAGTAAATGCCTCATATACTCAAACTGGATTATTAATCTAGGTGATTTTTAGATTCCTTTGTTGGGCAGAGGTATTAAATTAAGCTTTCATTCAATTCTGTGGAATTTTAAGTGATTTATTGTTTACTGTCTGCTGTCTTTTTCCCTTCTCCAAATCAGTAAAAACAGACTGAGATTTTTAATGAACACTTGTTTATAATATCTCGCTTTCTCTTGCCTCCTTGAAAGACAATCCCTTAGAAATAGTAGGTGAAATTCATATCACTGAAAAATCATCCTTTCCCTGAGTTTTACTGTTGAAGTTTTTCATTTTCCAGTTAGATTTAGTTTTCATAGATTTAGGACTGTCTTCACTGTATTTAGCTTTGTAAGTTAGCCCTTCCAAGTATTTATATTTGCTTCCCCATATAAAAGTGTCACACTGCACACCTTACACCACCAACTCACTCCCTAGTCTCCCAAAACTGTTTTTTGCGAACATGTTTTTTGGGTGGTTTTTTTTTTGTTTGGTTGGTTATTTGTCCATATATGTCCAGGAGAAACATACTGTTTTTCCTACTGGCATTTTCTACCTAAGCCCATTTGCAATTCACATAACCCTTCATATCTCTAAACCAGTCAAGATTAAGAAAAATGAGACATTATATGACAGAGAGGTATATTGAAAAGAAAGCACTCTAGCTATTTCAAGTTTTAAGCCATGACTAAGAAAGATACTCTGATGACAGCAGAGCTCAAAATAATGACAGCAGCAAGATGTTGAAAAGCTCATGAGGGTTTAGGAGCATCCAGTCTGACAGAAGATCTCCTGCTGGGAGTGGAGTTGCAGCCTGAAGGCATCAAAAGTCAAGGCCGTTGTTCAAACAGCAGGGTAGTCACAGATACGTTTGTATACTTGAACAAACATTGACCTGTGGAAGAAAACTGTGAGCAAAACAAAGAACCATGATATTAAACATGCAAAAATATGTGTCCTAAGTGGAAAGTAACATGAAGTGACAAAAATTTAGCAGTTCTTGTAAGAAAAAGACAAAATGTTCCATTAGTTCGCTTTTATATGGTCTGATCCCAAAGGAAACATGCAAAAAAAAGTATTTTTTCTGTGTCCAGCAGTCCGCTTCCATGTCATGAATGCACTAGGCATTCCATGCATGTCTGGGACTGTCCATTGATGGTTTGGTACCCAAAGGTACTTCTGGATCTGTTCTTCAGGAATATTTTTGCTGTTTTGAGCAAGAGGAGAAGACAAGCAGGAAACAGTGATGGGACACTGCAGTATCCAAACTGACCAAAATATAGGCCAGTATGAGCCAGTTACTTCACCAAAAGTGTGTGAAAAAACCCCTAATTAATAACTGGAGGAACTGTGTCTTAGTCTAATGAGTTTACCTAGCTATAGATTTTAAAATGAAACAAAACCCCAGCTTTTCCATTGCCTATGAAAAGGGTTTTACCATATTATCTCTACAGCAAAAATATTCCCAATAAGATGGTTTATATAGTTTAGATGGCACTATATTTCATTTGGCTACAGAACTGTTGTAGGTCTCATCTCAGGTTCTGTAGCCTTCCTGGCTGTTGTGTTACTGGGGTAGGTTTTTCTTCTTTGTTTCCCCTGTTGCATCTTATGTTGCTGAAAGAAGAATCTTATTTATTCTAAGTAACAAATACCATTATCTATTATTCACTAGTTCCATTTTCTGTTATAATTCTAAAGCTTCCCATTTCTTAACTTTAAAACCTAACTGAAATGTGTAGTTCACAGTGAAGTATTGTGGCCAAACACATATGTCCAAATTTCATGTTTCACACATAACTTTCATAAACAGTTTGAACAAAAGCTCCTAAAAGACAGTCCACATACAACATTAGGTTCAGATTTGACAATAAATTAAGGGACCCATTGTGACTATAAGAGAATTTTGATTTGATGAGCTATTTTTAAATAGCTTTGCAGTATGCATAGGTAGTGCATTTCTAACATAGGCATAGTAGATTTCACCTCTCCAAGAAATGGGTCTTGATGCTAGCTTTCTGATAAATCTTTTCAGTGAAGCAGGATCATAGTGCTGAAGAAATTATCCATCTTTATGGATGTCTATCATATCTGCAGTTTTCATAAAATTCCCAAATACTATATGAATATTTTATAATGATGTTTAGCACTGAGCACCCGACCCAACCTTATAAATGACTCTTCTGTATAATTAGCACATTAGTCACTCTGTAAGATTGAGTCTGATGAATTATTCAAACACAGTTCTGCAGAACTACTGGCTGAGGGCCCTCTGTAAGGGCACGTTAAAACTCTCCTGTTAAACTTTGAAGTAGTAAGGAGGGAAAAAAATGTAGTTGCAAGAGGAGAGAAACACTGATTTTTATCACCATAAGAAGAGCATTTAGAAGTAGAAGGGAAGATACATGAAGGAAAGGGAAAATATGACAAAATAAAATTTTGTTAAGTCCTTAATTACAAAAAAAAAAAAAAAAGGAAAAAAAATATGGATACATAGAGCCACCTTCTTTGTAGCCTCCATTGGAGTCCAATAAAGATGGTCTAAAAAAGTCCACTGTATGAAGAAATACTATGTACCCAGGTGGGTGAATTCTGTTATTAATTTAATTAACACATTTCTATCTCTTTCTTCACACTCTGTTTGTGAGATGACTTTGATTTTTCAGAAATTTAGGATTTTTTGAAACAAATTTTAGTTTGTGGGTTGTTTGTAGTCTTTTGCTTGATACTTCTGCCTGTCTTTAATTATTATCATTTGAGTAATTGGTCAGATGAGTCAAACGATATTGTTTTTTTCCTGTTTTATGGTAACTCCTGAGAGAGAGGGTGAGTTGGATGAAGTCACTGTGCTTTTCATTAATTTAGAAAGAGTGACACATGGATGTATCGTAAGGAATTGTAAGGGCATTCTAAAGCCTTTCTTAACTACTTCGTTTACTAATTTTTCTTTCTGAACTACTTGATTGGTAAGTAACTGCTAGAGAACCTGTGCTATTGAAACAGGCTCAGGAGAAACATATGTTCACTTTGAATGAATACCAACCATCAATCTGCAGGTCAAATTTATTAATTGCATCTATATGATGGCTCTAACAGTGGCTTCTCTTAAGGTCTTTCTCTCCTAGGTTACCTCTAATGCAATTTCAAAGGCAGGACATCACTTTGACTTCTTTAGTCACCAGCACAGGCACCTGCACGGGACCAAGAGCTGTAATCAGATGAGCACAAAAGGAATAAAAACAGGAACCATTTCAATTCAAAGTCAAGAGGATGTCTTGCTACTGTCAGCCCTAACCAGCAGAAAAAGTACTGAAGCCAGAGTGTAGGAAAGAGCCTGACTCTAGTGAGAACACATCACAGTCACAGTAAAGTTCTCAAACTGGAATTTTTTTCATAAAATTAATGTTATATCTTGGTGACATAAAGCCGTGCTATGGTTTTAGCTGCAGTTGTTTATAGAACGTAGGAAAAAAATGTTCTTTACTCCTTCAGAACACAGAAAGAGTTGGATTTTGTTGACAGTGTTGTCCCATTTCATGAAGGTCTTTCTATCTGTTGCCATGTATCAGGTTTTTGATTTTGGTTTCATTAAGAATGCACGTCTTTATTAAACTTTCTCTGATATTTCATATATCTGAGCAACACTGGTGATGCCACATCGGGAATGCTATGTCCACTTCTGGGATCCCCAATATATGATAAATATTAATATACTGTAGAGAGTCCAGTGAAATGTCAGGAAGGTGATTAAGGGACTGTGGTATCTCTCCTGTGAGGAAAAACTGAGAGACCTGGGACTGTTTAACCTGGAGAAGGCTTAGGGGGTCTTGTCAATGTGCATGCCTGAAGGAATGATATAAAGAAGACAGAGCCAGGCTCTTTTCAGTGGTGTCCAGTGACAGGACAAGAGGCAATGGGCACAAACTGAAAGACAAGAGGTTCTGTCTGAACATAAGAAGAAACACTTTATCACTGTGTGGGTGACCGAGCACTGACACAGGTTGCCCAGAAAGGTTATGGAGTCTCCATCCTTGGAAAACCCAATATAGAGCTTCTTCAGCAAGCTATTTGGGTTAATTATGAAATGGGTACATTCTGCAAATGTAACTCCTTTAATATTTGTTTCAAAAAATTATCTCTATGGCAGATGCATTTCCCTCTCTCCAGTAAACAAATGGGAAGTTCCCACAGGTGACTATTGTATAATATGGCACAAATTTCATAGTCTGGAGCCAGATTTCAGTTCAGCAGAGTTTATGAAATACAACAATCTGGTTTGTGTGGTCATGACTCCCTCTAGTGATGTCTACACAGTCTACCATATTCTCATTCCAAATGGATTCTTGAAATAAGTGCCTCATGCTTTTTTGTACTCATTGAACTCCATAATGACTTCTAAGTCATGCTTTATTCACATACAGGTTTTAGCATCAGAGAGCCTTAATTCACGTGTGCAGCATCAGATCTGATGGCATTGACACATGCTAGAATATTTGAAAATAAACTGTTGAAAAAAATGATCCAGACAGAAGGAAAAAATAACAACATTCCTGTAAATTGTAATGTTTAAATGTACAAATAAGTAGCAAATAATTCTTCTGGTAGCAGTAGAATTAAAATTTATACAGCATATAAATTAGAGATCTCAGTTTAATTGAACTCTAATGTTTGTTAGGCAATGCTCAATCACTGAAAAGTACTATAAATCCTTGTTCTGATCATATATGTTCTGTACTTTTTATGGATGGGTGTTTTTCTGTGAATCTGATTTTCTGCTGCCTAGTGGAGTGCAGCTATAGCTGCTTTGTTTATTGTCAGTACTCTGGGGTGTTCCAATGAATAGTAACCTGCAAGCCAATTTGTAGCCCCAGGGAATGAAATATAAGAAATTAATTCCTTTATCCCTGACTCCTCATACTAGATGTGTGACCCTTAATTGCATTCACAGGATCTTATTCAAAACGAACAGATAATCCCTAAACCACAGATGTGCCAAAGGAATAATACAACATTGCAGGAGTGTTCTTGTTGAAATGAAATACAGTTACATTTATCTTTTCACCAAAATACTGTGTATCAGAATAAGGTCACTTTATCAGTTTAACTTCAATTTCAGAATTGTATGAAAACAATAACAATGCTTTCTATATTCTCAGTTGTAAGACACTATTTTTTATTAACCAGTACCAAATTAAAGGAGGAGTCTAAAGCCACCAAATTCTCTCCAGTGAATTACAAAACAACACTTCTGAGTGATAGTTCAGGACAAAAAAAAACATGTCCGCTGAGAGCAATGTTAGAAATACAGACAGTAAATAAGTGATTAATATTAGAATATTAAGTAGTCTTATTGTTTCTGCACTGCATTTCTTCTTATCTTCACCTTGAGGATGGTATTACATGCACTAAATTTGCTTAACGGATGATCAATATTCTTTCAGATCTAAACCTGAAGAAGTCACAAGGACCTTTTTCAGGTGAGGGGCATTACATATCCTTTAGAGGCCAAGCTTATGAAATGAGAACACTATGAAATAATGTATTCAGCACCCAAAAATAGTGCAAAATGTGCCAGAGAATTAGATCTTCAAGTCCTCATACAATAGGAAAACACCTGTTTTAGAAAATTATTTGTAGCTTTCTTTGTAAAAATGTAAGCATACCTCAAAAAAACCCAACTTGGTAAGTGCAAGTTTATCCAAGGCAACTTACTTTGTATGCTAAACCTGAATCTAAAGTTCACAAATTGATCCACTATATATAGTAGCGAAAGTGCAACAGATACGTAGAATTTTAACTTGTTACAGAAAATACTGAGTGTTTTATCCTCTACTTATCAGTGTTTCTTTCTTCTTTGAGTTTCCACAAAGTAGGAAAGGATCCTAGCTATTTTGTTTTGGTTCCCTTACCATACCTTAAAATAAAAGAAATATTTTTTTTTCCTTATAATTAGTTTTATATCCACCTGAAAATCACAGAATCCCATAGGATTTGTGTATATTGATTTTGTTTAGGTTATCTCTGATCAGTCCTTCCTCAACCAAGGGGCAGTCTTCCTCTGTCCAGACTCCCTTCCTTCTAGCATCTGGGATTCCTGAGAGGCATTTTTAGCAAAGAAGCCTTTCAGTATCTCTGCCCGCTCAGTGTCTCCTGTTACCAGGGCACCCGCATCATTCAGATGAATGAAAAGCAGCCACAATGCTCTCTATTCTATTTGCAACCGTCACCAAAACTCTCTGCTATTTTCAGATAATAGATACATATGTGAATTTCAAAGCATGCTGCAATCTTCATCACGTTTGGGAAGAGACTGAATGAAATTCCCAAGCTACCTGACCTCCTCACAGAACAATGTTTCAAGGAATTCTCTCTTGTTTCACAGAATCACAGAATGGTCGGGGTTGGAAGGTACCTCAGGAGATCATCTAGTCCAACCCCCCTGCAAAAGCAGGTTTCCTACAACAGGTTGCACAGGAAAGTGTCCAGGTGGGTTTTTAATATCTCCGGAGATGGAGACTCCACAACCTCTCTGGGCAGCCTGTTCCAGTGCTCTGGCACCCTCACAGTAAAGAAGTATTTCCTTAAGTTTGTATGGAACTTTCAGTGTTCCATTTTGTGCCTATTGCCCCTTGTCCTGTCACTGGGTACTACTGAAAAAGCCCAGCCCCATCCATTTGGCTCCCACACTTCAGGTATTTATAGACATTGATAAGATCCCCTCTCAGTCTTCTCTTCTCCAGGCTGAAGAGTCCCAGCTTTCTCAGCCTCTCCTTGTAAGGCAGGTGCTCCAGGCCCCTTATCATCTTTGTGACCCTCCACTGGACTCTCTCTAGAAGATCCCTGTCTTTCTTGACCTGGGGAGCCCAGAACTGCATTTAGTACTCCAGATGTGGCCTCACCAGGACAGAGTAGAGGGGGAGGAGAGCTTCCCTCGGCCTGCTCACCACCCTGTTTTTAATGTGCCCCATTTCAGTAGCAAAACATTAGTTTGGTACTATTGCTTTAAGAATGTATAGGAAACTTGTCTATTCATTTTCTTTTTACTTTTTTCAGAGATTTTTACATCCTTACAATCTTGGAGGTTATCATCAGAAGAGCTGCAATTTTCTACATCACAAGAGAAACAAAGTATCCTTTGATTAGGGCAAATCTATAAATTTATTATAGGATCAAGAGAGATTTTAGGAATTTTAAACACATGACAATGAGGGTGAACAGGAAGAGAGACAAGAACTGTGATGTACATAAGAAAAGAACTGCAAACTTGTAAAGTTCTGGTTTATTTAGCTAGAGGGATAGAGATTTCAAAAGTCTTCAAGCATTTGTTTGTCTTGCATTTTTCAAGCCAAAAATCTTGTGTTTATGATTTAGTGCCATGAGATGTCACTTAGGAAAGGAGGACAGAACAAGGTAAGTATGTTTGCAATTTATTCTGATTTTTATTTTTCACTTCTTACTATTGCTCTTTATTTAAATTGTTGGGATAAAACAGATAAAGTTCAAACAGGGAGTAGATTCAATGCAAATGGTGAGGCTTTAAATTCTTCAGCCACACTGCTTCATAAATGAGCAGCAAAACCACTTTAGAATTTAAATATGTAAATTCATCCTTTAAAGATGAGAAGAAACATTTGTGCTATAGCCTTGTCTGAGAGGGTAATACACAGGTTACAGAACTACAAGTCTCTACATATACCCATTAAAAGACTCCAAAGTGAAGAGTGAAAGGCTGAAGACATTGGAAATCTGTGCTGCATCCTAACCTTGTTGCATTTCTAGTAGGTAACATTTGTCAGCCCAGATTCTAGTTCTTTGTTACTAGAAGAAATCTGGATTAATGGGAGGATAACTAAGAGCAGCACAATAATTCTATTTCTTTTTATCATTCAGTCAAAGTTTTAGAATAAACACAAGTTCTCCCATGTTCTTTTCATTGAAATCATACTCTAAATTCATTCTGTCCATCATAAATTTTTAATTTTTAATTCACATGTAGATTTAATGAATAATATAGTAATGTTATTGACTTTATATTTATTTGCATTTAATTTTTAGATTAGTTGTGACATGTTGTTGGATAGTAGAATTACCTGTGACATTAGCATACATCCACCAACCAGGTAATTAAAAAAAAAATAGAATATGTAAAAAAAAATCTTGAAAATTTTTCCATTAAAAGAGTTAATATAGAAAAAATTTCTATGGGGTGCAGGAAACCTTATCTTTCTCTGAAGCCAGATACTGGCCAGTTATTTGCAAGGAATCATGCAACCATTACTTTACTGGGACTATGTACTTTTTCTGTCAAAGAATGTATGAGAGGGGAAAAAAACATCTGATCCTCACATCGATGTCAAGATCAATATCAGATATTCAAGCTCATTATATAGTTCCTGCTGTGTTATTCTATCCTACGTATACTTTGTATACATGACACTGGACTCTATAAGTAAGCTGTTCCAATTTTATAGCAATGGAAATAAGGAAGAAAGAATTTAACCTGCATTGGTATTACAGCTAGTGATA
>NW_010332178.1:46603-65968 GCF_000700745.2 Antrostomus carolinensis
TCTTTGTTTTGTCCATGAGATTATTTGTCAAAGGTGAGAAATTATCATGAGGAGAGTTAAAATTGAGAGCTAATGTGATGACATTCCTGCCCCCCACCCCCCCTGTCCCCCATTAATTAGTCCAGTGAAAGGTGACATGTGCTTTCTAAAAATAAGGGAGTGACAATGACTGGGCAGATACATTAAGAAATGTGATTCAGTGGAAAAAAGTTACTTATTTCACATGAAATGCAAGCAATGTTTAAAGAAAATTAAGGAATTAAACTATATAAAGCTCTGCTCAGGTATGCAGAGACTTTGCAGAATTTGAAGTGTCCCCCCTGTGGATGTGCTAAATACAGTGGCAAAGCAATTCATGCATCTTCCAACGGTGCTAAAGTAATAAAGTTAAGCCATTCTTAGGATTTATATCAATGTTAGTTGACTCAGATCCAGATCGAAATAGGTAAATAACTTTTTTTTTTTTTTAATGGAGAGTCCAATACATCCAGGTGATGCAGTATTCTTTGTGAGCAACTGACTAAAGAACAGTGTCCAATAGAAAAATTAGATTTGTTACACATTTTGATACTTGTCACGTGTATATAGAGGTGTGAAGAAATAGGACCGTGATGTATATGCATATTTACAGAAGTGACCTAAAAATATTTTAATTTCAAGAAGAAACGAAGTACCTTTACTTGCTAGATATGGAAGATATTGTTCCTAAATCTTGAATAAAAACAATATTATTCCTTATCACCCCAATTGTTCTGTCCTCTGCATAACATGGAATACATATACTTCCAGGACAATTTTTTCTGAAAATGAGTTATAGGCTGCTCTATAGTCCTAATTAAATCGTTGGCATAACCTTTCTTTTGCATTACGGTATTGTACTATGACTTTCCATGTTCCTCAAGGTTGTCCTAAATCTATCCTTGGAGCAGTCCATTTCCACATATTACATTGTGTCATGTCATTTTTTATTGACAGATATTTAAAGACTCCTGTTGTCATATAATCCCATGACTACAGATAGTTTTCAGTAATATCAGAAATGCTCATTCCCTCATATCATTCCCTAAGCAACATGTTTAAAGTTTGCAATTGTATGGGTAATGTTTTCTAAATTACTCCATTGTGACAAGAAATATTTTTTTTCCTCTTTACAGTCAGCTGAGTCTGTCAGGTGTCCACAAACCAGCATCTTGTATCTTTAGTCTGTCATGTGCATCCTGCCTTAGCACTGTTTGCCTTCCTGATGCCTTGTAGGATTGTCCCAAAAAGAACATACTGATTGTTCCCATTACTTTGTTTAGGGCATCCATTAATGCACTAACAACTTTCATTCAATATAGCATGCAGCTTCTCCACATATATTATCCTTTCCCAAGCAAGTGTAATAATGCCAAGAAACAGCAGGAAATTAATGTTTTGAAATTTTGTTTCAAGTGTCCCAGTTTGGAATCAATGGCATTCTGCAACGCAAAGTACTGCAATGTACATCATTCTGTACACTGATTTTATACTTTGAATTTTTTATAATTGCTTTAAAGGAAGTTATCTGAAGCAATATTAAACTGAATTTTTGGAAGAAGATTTGCAATGTGTTGAAAGTTTTTAAATTCTTCTAAGAGGATGACGTGGTTTAACCAGGAAGGGTAGCTGCCTACCCAACCCCACAACTTTCCAGTGGTATGGGGAGGAGAAAATATAAACGAACGGTGCTAGTTCCTGTTAATTTACTGAATTACAAACATAGGATATATTTTTAGCAGATCTTGTGTGTTTGCATGAATAGTTATCGTAATTGTGCTGATTGCTTATATAGCTTGCTAAATATTTATTAATTACTGATCCAAGAAAGTTGTGAGTTGTACAAAACCCATATCTACACAGGAAAATGGGAATTGCTACTCTGATTTTTGTGTTGAGTTGCATCACCCCCTTGTTCACACAAAATTTCCTTGAAGACTGTCCAAGCTTCCCATACTGTTATAAATGACCTTTCTTCGCCACTGTAGAGATACAAAACTTTTAGGATATAAGAGCACTAAAGCCACATATCTTCCTCCCCAAGTTCTTGTTCTAGGGTACAACTGTAACAGTTCCCTTGTTAAAGCAGATCAAAAACATCTGAACTCCGTAAACCTGATGCTTCATTCCTTTTCCAATCTCTCTTCATGAAAAGAAGAATCATTGTTTTATACACACACCATGTTGAAAATAAAAAATGTAAACACACACACACTTAGTTATAATTTGAAAATGTTTAACCCTTTTTAATATTCTCCATTTTTATTCAGGATTGTGAGAAGAACATTGCTGGGAAGGTTTTCCTTGAGATTTTTGACTTACCAAAGTCTGGGCAGTCAAGACAAGGAATAAGAGGAATTCCATTTCTATTCTTTCTGAAACCTGGTTTCTCAGCTGAGGAGATGTATTGGAATTTGAACAAGCCCAGATATTTTTCAGTGTTTCTCTTAATGAATTCCTGACAAGCTTCTAGATTTTTTCTTTACACTGACTGTGATGCCTTCTTTTAAAGATCTCTTTTGTATCAGTTGTCTTTTCTGCTACATATAAAAAAAGACAGGGAAAAAAACCAACTAAGGTAAAAACAAAACCTGAGAGACTTTGATATGTGGATCTAAATGTCTGTTAACATGTGCTGATAATCACCTTTTCAGGAGAAGAAGATATATAGTACTGCATAAGCTGAATTTCTAGTTCCAATAAAATAGAATAAGGACTGTGTGCCATATTCTTATATATTTCCCAGATACTACGCTCTCTCTTTTCTCTTTGTCGTACAGAAGAAAAGGACATGAAAGTTTTTCCACCACTTTTTGAGTAGTTACTAAGAATGGTGGACATATTATGCTTCATCGCCCCTTAAAGATTGGGCTTTATGTCTCTGTCTACAGGATGACTTGAATATACATGCTGTTTATTAATGTATATTTATTAATAATGGACATAAGACATTCAAGTAGATACAGAATTTTCTGTTTGATTATTTTTGAATGCAGTTTATAAACCAACATATTCTGCTCTGGGATGACTGTATTGAAATGCATCCCTTAAGAGCAATATACTTTGCTGGCACAGCTGGATATTTGGTAACACAGGGAGCTGAAAGATTATGTTTGTTTGAAATTAATGTTTGCTTGGTTTTATAGCACTACATCATAAAATGTATAGTTCAGCACACAGAATTTTGGGGGCAACATATATGGTTTCATTAAAAAAAGAACAAACATTTTCAGAACTAAGTTCTGTCTTAGAGACACATTTTACTTCTTCCGGTTTTTACTACTTTGTTTCTTCTTTCATTCCACAGAAATAAAAGTGATCTTAGTTCTTCCAATATACCTCTGGGGCATTGCAGAAAAATTATCAAACCAAAAGTCTCACAAAACCTTTCATACTTCCTTGATACAGAAAAAAATGAAAAAGTTATTGTTGTTCACTTCAAAAAATTTTGAAGTTCTCCAATCTTGGTGCTAAAGGCTGCTGAAATCTACAGGATGTATAATCACACAGTGTAGTCCAAGTACACCTTAAATGAAGGGCAATTCTGTGCTGATACTTCCCTCTCCTCAGTCATTGACCCTATCAACTAAAATGTCCAGAAATAGTTTTTGAGATCATATCGATTTTTATGTGCAGTGACGAATCAAAAGCTGGTCCTTTCAAGGTACCAGAAAGGTTACTTAAGTAAGTGACACTATTAGTATTGAAGAGCTAAGTTATATAAGGAAATTTTTTAAATGTTGAATTCAAGGAAAACTCTTCTGTGCACTTTGTTCTTCCAGAAGCCATGTATGTCTGAGGAATTCTAAATATCTTTGAAATTCTGCAGCTGTTCTTGAGAAGACTTTGTATGTTTTTTCCCCGTCTCAGTTCTGTGACCCTCTACGTAAGCATAATTGAATTAGTCTACATCAAGTGGCTATCAATGGTAAAACAATACATTAAAAAATCACCTAAAAATAATGTTTTTCAACCAGCTGTAAAATTCTGCAGCTGTTCCTGAGAAGACTGTTTTTTCCCCGTCTCAGTTCTGTGACCCTCTACATAAGCATAATTGAATTAGTCTACATCAAGTGGCTATCAATGGTAAAACAATACATTAAAAAATCACCTAAAAATAATGTTTTTCAACCAGCTGTTAAATCAAGCAATTTATTTGTTTTATTGCATATTTGCATAATAGCACAAACTAGAAACTCTCTGTAACAGATGTGCTGGTGACAGGGAGATTTGATTACTGGCTTCTATTATTAATCACTGCACAAATCTTAAATGATTTGTTTCTACAGTTTGATCAATTTACATCAGAGTACTTGCATTTATGCACAAAATGTGAAGATAAAACATCTGTTCACACCTTTACTAGCAGCATGGATTTTTTTAATAGGGTTGAAGGTTTGTGTTGAGCGAGACATACGAGACTGACAACTTTTGAAAAGAAGATTCCACTGTTCCTAATGAGACTAATTCATAGCTGAAAGTCATTTCACGTTGGTAATAATATCTATAATGTGCTTATTTTGACTGGAAAAAATAGGAAAAAAAATTTTGAGAGTCATCAAAACTTTCTCAAAACTTTAGCCTTTTAAATGAGAGACAATTTGATGGTGTTTTGGGGTTTATTTTTTTGTTTGGTTTTGTTTTTTTATCTGAGCAATTTTTTAGACTATTTGGGAAATGGTAATATATATTTTCATCAGGAAGGATCTTGAATTTTGTACTGAGTTTCTTCTAACCTAGAAATTTACTTGTAAATTCTTAGCTATACTTTACATCAGTATTTAATTTGATTATACACACACAGTAAATGTCATGCCTAAATTAAAAACATACCACAAGATGCATATTTTTCAGTCATATTGGCAATTAAATATGACAAATATATGATACATGAGTGTTTCATCTCCAAATTAGAAAAAGAAATACTGTACTTTATGAAGGCTTTAACAGCTCCTAAAGAGGCAAAAGGATGCACATGCAGCACAACTGAAGCACAACCTACAAAGTATAGAATCTGTGCACTTTAACACATTACACACAAGACATGTAATCTTTCTTTCTGTTTAACAGTCAGAATTTTAAACTGTTTATGGTTGTATCATTCATGCATCTGATTTACTGGCTTGACTTGCATTGTTAGCTATTTTCTTAGTGAAGGTGAAATCCTAGATGGTATAAATCCTATCTGACAGAAAAGCCGAATTATCAGTTGTATGCTGCATCCTTTCTGCCATGACAGAATAGAGTTGTCATGTTCATGTTCAGAAAGGAACATGGCTGAAGCACATTGCTGTCATATAGTTTCTAGAAGACAGAATCAGGAGGTGGCTAGGTTTCTAAATTCACAGTGCTTCTAGGAAAGACATACAGCTGCTTCCTCGTGGTCTTGTGTCCTGGAGGAAGTGTTAAGTAGCACACTATATCTATTGCTATCTGATTGTATAGGTGCTGTGCTGTACCTGTTTCCACAGAGTTCAGGTGGTCACTGAAGGTCAATTACCTCATAACCAGCACAGAAGATGGTACTGATGCCTAAGGGTTAAATTAATTTGTACCAGTTGATTACATTTGAAACATATGTTATATATCAGCTGGGAAAAGTTCAAATGCTCAGGACCTAATGGCTGCAAATATGAAAACATAAGTCATTTATACCATACTGATGATTCTCATACACTGAGGAGACCTGCCCAAGGGACTTACAATTCTTCTCCAGGAAATAAATGGACACAATCAGTATTTCTGGGTTTTATACATCACTTAAGCCAGCCAGGTGCAATGAGAGATAGGAGGGTTAAAAAGTAATTTTTTTAAAGAATATACTATTTCAGATATCTTCAAACATTGACATTTTAATATATCACATGAATTTTATCATAAGTCTCAAAAAAGTGAAGAAAGCATTATTTTCCATTCATTCCTGATCAAATTGGCAAAACTTTTGAGCTGATAATATTAACGAATGTTACGTCTGTAAGTTAGAAATACTGTCTGTTATGCTTGCCCTTATACTTTCCTATATATTCACCTGTTAAGAAATATTTTTTAAAAATTTTCTTCCTTTTTAACTTTTATTATTGGAATTGTTGCTTTTTACAATGAAGTTTGAGCTGTAGTTCTCAATTCTAAATATTGAGTACATTTCCTTTATAGTATCTTTTCTTAAGAAGCACCAGGTGTTGTCTAAAATCTTCGGTTTTATCAAGCATTAAAAATACACTTCCAGTTGACAAAACCTTCCTTTTGAAGTTTTTTGCAAAGTATGCTCACAGCTTCCCTAGGGGAAAAAAGACCCCAAAAAACCCAAAACCAACATACAGTAGCAGATGGAAATACAAGAAAAGACTTATAAGTCAGGGTTATGAGTGGTTCAGTGATTCCAATGTGAGCTAAAGGACAAGATGGAGAAACTGTCTAAGAGAGTAAGAGGGTAATACAATCCAGATAACAAACTTAACTTTATTACCGATACACAGCCATCTCCAAAGTCATTAACACAGTTGCCTGAGGTATCTGCCAAGGAGCCAGATGTCACTCCTCCATAACTTAGCGTCTTATGATTGTCATTTAATCTGAAGGAGAAGGAAATATTGTGTTTAGATGCAACAAATATAAAGCCTAACCTCAACAGGGTTTTCAGTTTGTTCTATGAAATCATAAAATGTGAATTTCCAGGGCCATTTTAATGCTCAGGGCAACTAGTTGCCTTTTATCTAACAGACAACATTATTTTTTTGAGAACATTTTGCAACAATTCAGAGGTTTTAAGCTCAGAAAAGCTGAGCATGGTAATTTGATTTGGTCTTCCACACAACACATACCACAGAATGTCAATTATTAATTCCTTCACTAAAGGTGAGGGGTGGTATTAGCTATATCAACTGAGAATAACAAAACTGATACTTGAAAAAAAACCTTATAAATTCCATGTAAGCATAAGAATATTGTGCAGTATGATATGCTTAAATGAACAGAATGAAAAAAAAATCACTTGTAAATGTATAAAGAAGAAAAAAAACTACAAAAAAACTATTGTGATATATTTTCTCAGGGGAACTGATTTGTAAGAACACCATTAAATGACTTTAAAAAAAATTTACATTTCCCAAGCATATACCTAGAATTTCATAGGAGGTGTTAACTAATATTACTTCAGTCCTAAAATGGAGAAAAGATCTGTGTGAATGAAGGGGGATTGCTTAAGAAATATCAGAAAGATCTCACAGACATGAAAAAAGAAGCAGCAGCTGATTCTTCATTGCAAAAGCACCCAACCCTCCAAAACAACCCAAAGCCTCCTAGTTTATCCATGGGGTACTGATGCCTTGATATCATACACAATATTTAAGATATTTTATTTTTAAGTCATGTTCTGGAGCAAATCACCTTTCCTCTGACACAAAATACAAGCATGATTTTAGGACTTTGTGCTAGGTACTGCTCCCTTAAGGATATTGGAGAAAATTTATGCCAGTTTTGGTTCTCTTGGATCTATAGACTTGTACTCAGCGAAACTCCCTTGTACTCCATACTCCTTCATACTACATCCCAAATGCATGTAACATACTCTTGTGGTCATGCTGTAACAACACAAAACTGACAGGCTGCGACAAAGCCTTTGTATTATTCATTTAGTAAGAAAGGACTTAGGTCATTCATATCTTAAGACCTCTTTATAACTGTGCAGGTCATGGGGACACTGAAAGGAAATAGGATCTTGATGCTTTAGGTTATAAAACTGAAAGCTAACTGCCAAATAAACCCTAACATTAATCCAATAAGGGGAACCAACTCCAATTAAAAATATATACATATATATTGGCTGCATTGTCACCAATTTTTTCTCAGCACTATGGGCTCTGCAGCATTCAACAATAAGTTAGTCTTACAATGCTTTCCACTTCAAAAGACATTTTCTGTTTGTCCTAACTTTGAGGGCATGAGCGTATCCAGAATAAACTGGTAAACTGGTCTTTTGAAGCTCTGGATTCCCAAACCATAACTGTTAACACCAAACCTAATCCTAATACATAGTTAAAGTTAAAAGTCCCATCTACACAAAATAAATGACAAAAGACATTGGCTTATATCAGAAAGAATGCTGTTGTCAGCTGTAGCCAGGGATTTATATTCTCTCTTCTTCTACTGATGAGTTTTCTAACTATAAAATAAGGTTAGGGTTTGGGATTAGTATTTGAGACTTATAAATTATCTGCCTAGTTTATTCCTTGATGCAATACAGCCCCCAATACAGGCATATATCAGGTATTGATTGGCACCAAGATCTTCTGTTACTCTTTTTAATGGTGATATATATCTTCTAGTTATAGTTAAAGTTAAGACAAGGGTAAGCAGGCAAGAAGAGGGTGCATACTGCTTAAAGCCAAGGACTTCTTTCAATCGGTCTTCTAGGTTTAGTTCAAGCTGGGAAAAATATAAAGTCTCGGGAACAGAAATTTTAAAAATCCATATTTTTCTAGATGTACAAAGTCCCATGAATTAAAGAGAATTAGAGGGACTGTTGCTAGGGTTTTGTTTATAGCACTTGAGGCACATATTTAGGTATAAAAAATTGATTTATTTAAAAAATGCAATTATTATGTTGAATATGACTTTTTAATAGTAAATCATTTTTATCATAGAATGGTTTGGGTTGGAAGGGACTTTAAACATCATCTAGTTCCAATCCCCCTGCCATGGGCAGGGAGACCTTCAACTAGACCAGGTTGCTCAAACCCTCATCCAACCTGGCCTTGAACACTTCCAGGGAGGGGGCATCCACAACTTCTCTGGGCAACCTGTTCCAGTGTCTGACCAGCCCCACAGCAAATAATTTCTCCCTAGTATTAATAATAACTGAATAAGAAATTAATAATAATTTCTTCTAAATCTACCCTCTTCCAATTTACCCCTGTTAAATTTACCCAGAGGGGACTGTTATCCTTTCTCCTATCTCTACACTCCCTGATAAAGAGTCCTTCTTCATCTTTCCTGTAGACCCCCTTCTAGGCACTGGAAGGCTGCTTGAGTGGGTCCATGTCTTTCTTATGCTGGGTACCCCAAAGCTGGATGGAGTACTCTAGGTGTGGTCTCATGAGAACAGAGTAGAGGGGGAGAATTACTTCCCTCGAACTGCTGGTCACACAACTTTTGATGCAGCCTAGGATATGATTTGCCTTCTGGACTGCAAGTGCACATTGCTGGTTCATATTCAGTTTTTCCTCCATAAACACCCCCAAGTCCTTCTCCACAGGACTACTCTCAATTCACTCATAGCCCAGCCTGTATGCCTCTTTTGGATTGACCCATGCCAGGTACAGGACCTTGCAATTCGCTTTGTTGAACTTCATGAGGTTTGCACAGGCCCATCTCTCAGGCCTGTCAAAATCCCTCTGGATGCCATACCGTCCCTCCTGAGTATTAACCACACCACTCAGCTTGGTGTCATCCACAAACTTGCTGAGGGTACCCTCAACCCCACTGTCCATGTCCCTCACAAAGATGTTAAATAATACTAGTCCCAGTGCAGAACCCTGAGAGAAACCACTCATCACTGGTCTCTACCTGGACATTGAGCCATTGACTGCAACTCATTGAGTGTGATCATCCAGTTAATTCCTTATCCACCAGGTGATCCACCTGTCAAATTCATATCTCTTCATTTTAGAGACAAGGATGTTGTGCAGGACAGTATGAAATACTTTGCACAAGTCTGAGTAGATTACATCTGTTGTTTTTCCCTTATCCATTGATTCTATGTCGTTGTTCAGACATAAAAACTGTACACTTTGCTAATCCCACATTCTGATTTATAATTATTTTTAGGCATCATGATACAGGTTTAAAACACAGATGGCATCAACAATGTTAAAATGGCCTCTATTTACTTAGTGTTTTAATTCACATATCATTAGCTCAAATGTAGTTAGTCAGGTTTCATTCATGGAAAGGAACGGAGTGCTGAAGTTCTACTGATTTGCAAAGATTCTTGGATGGTGAAAACATCTGATGCTTTTTAAAATCCCACCCTATATCCTAATTCTAGAATAACTTTTTTTTTTTTTTTGTGTATCTATTTAAACAAAATGTGCCAATAGATTTGTTTTTTTCTTCCTCTGCAAATTGACGAATAATTTATTTGCACTATTCAATTAGTTTTGTTCATTTTTTTTCTGAAGCAGTTATTTCTCAGGCTGAAACCTTCCATTCTTGGTAATTGACCAGAAGTAATTTGTTTTTGGAAACTCTGAAATATGTGGTTAACTGTTATGGAATATAATTTGGCGGGAATAGAGAAGAAGATGGGGAGGAAGAGGACTCATTTTCAGTTTCCCATTTTAAAATAAGAAATGAGTTGGTGTTTTTGTAACCAAATCTATGTTTAAAGGGATAGATGTGTTATTTGAATATTGTAGGTTCACACGTTCTGTGAACAGACTAATATTCTCTGCAATCATTAAGTACATTTCACTTATTCTTCTTGTCTCTGCACTTATGTATAGTAAAATGTAGAACAGATTCTTTGTGTGTATGGTAAACCCCTTTCTGACCTAAAATAAATATTCCTGGCTGAGGAGCGTGCTGTTGTGTTTGTTGAGTTTAGCTTCTACTACAGTTCCTAGTTCCTTTTTTTTCACTGGCCAAACCTTTGAGACAGGCACTGAGAATACTGCCAGACCATGAATGATGTGCAGGCCAGTGGCTCCCTGCAGGCTGGGTGCCATGAGCCATCTGGGCTCCCCATGAGTGCCTGCCAGACAGCCTGTCCCATTGCCCCAGTCAGGAGTAAGGCAGGCTTGAGGGACAGCTCTCTGAGAACAAGCTGGAAAATTAAGTCAGTGGGTCCAGACTAGAACCAGTCCTGGAGACCATAACCAAGGTCAGACACAACCTCACAATTGCTGGGCAAGTCTATAAGAGTTCCAAACTCAAGCTGGGGAATTCATTATCTGGTTCCAGATCAACAGGATACATGTCTGTGACAGAGTTGAGACTATAGCTCAGGCAAGTTCCAGAGGAAGACACCCCATCTTCAAAGCCACTCCCATGGGAAGAGGGGTCGGCCCTGCCAGTGGACTCCCAGCAACAATGCTGGGTGCTGCTCTCCCCCAGGGTCACTGGAGGGCAGGGAACTGCTCTCAGTTGTCCTATAACTGACCTGGTCCCCAGATGGGGCAGCCAAACCCCAGGAGGAAGAAGGATGCATTTAGGGCTCTGGAACTAAGAAGGATACCTTAATTTTGCCATCTAATGCAAGAGGAGAATTTAAGAATCTTCTGATTCAAGTTAGTCTACAATTCAATGGTCAGGGGACTCCGGAAAAGTCAAAGGTTTTAACTAGTAATGATACAGGAATTAAAATAACTTAATCTCCTTCATCTTAATTTAGATGTCTTCATCTTGAGCTAGCTTGCAAACCTCTATTAGATAAAACTTATAAGAAATCACTCCCACTAGTCTTCCTTTCTCTAGCCTCCCATCAGGAAGAAAATACATACCTTGAAGAATAACACATTCGCATAAGAGTGTCCATTGTCTGTATTAAGTATGTGAGATGTAGAGGTGTGCAAGATTTAAAACATCCATTCTCTGTGTTCATGTAGCAGTAAAGTTAGGCAGCCCTTTACTCAAACTACTGTTTGCAGTGATTAATCTCTGGCTTGTCCCCATCTCTTATGTGGACTGTGTCAGAATAAAAGGACTGTAAGTTCCACTGTATAAGGGAAGTTATCTATGATAATTTTCGATGTAATGGATCCGTTACTACACTTCTTTGACATTTCTCATTTTGCAATTTAAAAAAAAAAAAAAAGACAACTCTTGAATTACAGACAAACTGTAGCTCTTCTTGTTAACAATGTCACAGAGTCCATATGGCAATTTGATATTTTAAGTATTTTATTTATTACCCCATAACATCTTGTGGTTTTGTTTCCTATATTTTCCTTGAAAATACTGAAAGTTGAACATGGGAAGACAAGGAAGATGTAGGTTTTGAAAAAGTGGGAGATGCTACTGAAAATGGAGATTGAGTAGTATGGAATGTTATGAAGCTTGGGGTTTGTTGAAGCTATCTTTCTTATCAGACCAATAAGTATTGATATGATATAGGTACCTTCTGCAAAAGGACCATGATGCTATATTCTATTCTGAATGAACACAGCAGGCTTTAAACATGCACACAAATCTTAACGACTAAATATCAGTGACTAAATTGTGCCTGTGAAATATATGCACATATGCAAAAAGGCAATTGTGCTGAAGCCATGCATATGCATGAATAAGATGAATAATTGTATGCGCAGGCTACTGCCAGTGCGTGAAATTACCTGTTTTGCAAGTGTAAATTAGTGCTTTGCATGCCCATTTACCTGTTTCGTGTCCTTTGGTGTGCTCAAGTTAGCTGACTGTCTGATAATTTGAGGTCTTAAGATAAAAACAAAAGAATAACAGGGAAAAAACCTCCAAATATTAATATTGAGAAAAATAAAAATTAAAATCTTAGTTATTGTTATGATAGAGCTGTAATATTTATGTCATTGAATATTTACAAGACATTCAGATCATATAGTGTTGATGTTACAGAACGGATAGAAGCAGATTGATGCATAGTTAGTTGCACAGTTCAACTAAATAAAAATTGCAAAAAGAACAGGACTGTCTTTTTTAATGCTAAGTTTTTAAAATTTACTTAATTTAGAATGAAGTGAATTCAAAATAACCAATATGTGCTAAGATACTTGAAGTAAAAAATAAAACAACTCCATGGAAACTGAAAAAAAGAAAGCCAGATACAGAGCACATTTGTCTTCAAAATGCTGTGCAATTGCAACATATTTTACAATCCCTAAATCTGCTTTGTATTGACCTTATGATACATCTATGACATGTAAGGCACTGATAGCACTCAAGCAGTGAAATTCCATTCTCCGCACCGTTATAGGAGTTGGCACTTCCAGAGCAGAACAGAATACTAATTTCCAGTTTCATTCACATTGCTTGGCCAGATATTAATACTACCACCTGATCTGCAAGTAACTATTCATTACTCTTCCAAGGATCACAGCACTACCATTTCCAGTTCTCTTAATACTCTTTGGAATTATTACAAACTGTGTAACTAATATTCTTTAGATGTAACTGTTAGCTTACTTCTCAGAACACAGTGCAAATTCAAGCAACAAGATACAAATTTAAACAATAAGCTTCAAATTAATAGTACTCACTTGACACTCTTGCTGTTGAAGTACATGGCAGTATTCTTCCCTGCAAATCCTTGTTCTATACATTCAGAACAATTAATCAATTGGAGTTGAAAGAGTCTCTGATTTACTTCTCTTACAGACTCTTGAACTATTACCTGCTGAAAATATCAAAAGATTTATGTCAAGAGGTCTTTTATATCCTTTTTAAAGACTCGGCCACCATATATCTGACATAGTCCTCCCTCCACACAAAACTGAATTATATTGTATCATGAGCATGCTCAGTTACTAGGCAACAAAAGTAACTTCTTAGTTTGTTCAAATTTGTACAAGGACAGACTCTTCTTGTAAAGAAGATAATTCAATGAAAAGAGCATCCTAAATTTTCCCTGGGTCTAACAGACTTGTTGTCAGTGCTTCACAACTCTGCCCAACTGTTATTTCCAGCACTTCCGTAATTTTTCTGAACCTATGTAGAAGCCAGTTTTGGACACAGTTTAGCAGAAGCCATCTATGAGAATATCAGTGCTGAATACAATCCATCAGTACCTTGGGGAGACCCTAACCCTTTTGCATGTGACTCATTCCAGGTAGAAGCATTCAGCCCCCAGATCTTTTGTAGGCTGAGGGCTCCTCATTCCCCATGCGTTTGAAAACTCCAAATCAATGAAGAAGATTAATTTGAGTTGGACGAGAGGAAGGAGTTTCTCTCTATAGTTTAGCTTGGATGAAAAAATGATTTTGTGTCTGGCAAGAGGTGGAGTTTGTGAGAGGAAATCATTAGCCCTAGGAAATAGTTTTCCCCTTGAAACACTGCTAGGAGAGGAGAGAGAGCAATGTGCAGAGACAAAGAGGAGTTGGAGCCAGGCTAACTGTCTACAAATCTAATAGTGGTGTCTGAAATTCTGGCAGTGGTTTGTAAACAGTTGTCTTTGTTCATAGCTTCTCAGTAATTAAGTGTGTATCCAACATATAATTGTGAGAATGACAAAGATGAAGCAAGACCTGGTTAACTACATGAAAACTATGACATGTTCATAATATTTTTTTCTCATTGAGATGACCCTTTTACCTAGCTCTGGCACCAACTGAACCATCCATATATGTTTCCTGAAATAATCCAAGCATTCCTGTTTGCTTCCTAAAGTCAGAAGTGGTTCTTATAAGACCATTTAAAACCCCCACTTCATAAAGTTAGAGAAATACACTGCAGAAGACATTTGCCTTTATAAACCTTAGCTGGGTATTGCCAAACCTGTCCCTGGGAAAACCAGAGAACTGATGGTCCATCTGGCACAACTCAGACATGTAGTTTTGATATAGAATACAAGGGAAAGTATTCCCATTTGAGATCACTAACAAGCCTGTAATTTCCCTTTCCTTCCTCCAAATTGTCAGTTGCTAATTCTCTGGACCCACAGAATACTCTGTTAAATCTACTTACTGCTTTACTGTCTGTTTAATAATAAAGTAGAATTGACCATAGTCAAGCTATAAAATAAAAAATACAGTAAATCTGTGCTTGAATAGTATGACATTGATGAATTAATTTGTTTATGGTTTATTTTCAACATGCTTTTGATTTTTTGGCCTGTAAAATAATTAATTGATAACAGTAACTTGTTTACTGAAAAGTATAGAATAGAGAAGCCCACGCAAATGATGATAGCCTCTTATTACCATTCTATTTATTTTAATGAAAAGGCCTACATCAAAGGATCTAACCCCAGAGGATTTTCCAAAGTAGGATTTATGTTTTCATACTTTAGTCTCCTTTTTTTCCCTGAAGCAGAAGAGGTTTTGAATGCTTTGGGCTCTGCTGTTGTTTCACTTGTATAATGTACATTATACCTTTGAATGACCTCAATGTTGTCAAGGTTTCACAAATCTTTATTTGAGCAAACTCAGGCACAAAAGTATCTGAAACAATAAGTTTTTTAGGTTGTAACAAACATTACATTTAATGAGTACAGTGCACATGTAATGATACACTGAATCAGTATGAAGCCTCAAATAATGATTTCTGTTGGCACTATAAAAGGAATGTAATTTTTCTTGTTGAAATACCATTTTTCAGTTACCGCATGACTGATGTGGTAATTATCCCCTACACCTGGGATTTAAATCCAATCCTGCAAGCCCATTTTCTGTTTGCAAGCTGTCAGACTGATGCATAGGCTTTGTTCTTATCTGGCAGTAGGCAAGGAATCGGTAATTCAGAAACAACAAAGGCACTGATGGGTCATCATGTAATCTGCACTGAAAATTGCAGTCTGTAATGAGATTGGAAACATAGATGAGGAGACTAAAACTGATTACCTACCATATCTAAAATTTTCAATTTTATTGCACAAATATGATCAAACTAGCTCATAAATTTGGAGATTAGTTGAGAATCTTGAGTAAAGATTATTTTAAATTTGTTGAAAAGGAGATAAGCTATTTAAATGTAAATTATTTGTTTTAGAGAAATATGATTCATCTCCAAGGTGATTCACATGTTCACAATATTTTATTTTCCATTTCAGAATACGGTATATCTTGTTGTTTAATCAGGACTGGCGTAAGATACGTCTTTCCTTTAAAACAAAAATAAGTTCAATAATGAAAAGAAGATAAATACTTAAGTCAGTTAGTAAAATTTTGTATGATAGAATGTGGTAATGGGCTGGGAAGACATGAGCTTCTCCTCAGCAAAGTAATCAAAAATAAACTTCACTTATGTTGAAAAGATAACTTTTATTGATGGTCCTGGCTGCTTTAGCTCCCTGACAGCAACTTAGAGGTAGGTGTTAAAATGTTGTTCCCCGCTCAATACGTAAATCTCCCTTTTCTGCATTTATAAGATTATGACTAGCATGATAAACAGAAATAAATGATCATAGATATTTCCAATAGGGTTCTAATCAAGCACTCTGCTGAAAAATTCTCCTTTAAAACAGCACACCTGATATTCACTGATGGAAGATTCATAACAGTGGCCATTCTTGAACTGCAAAGTCGTTAGTCCTATAATCTCTATCCAATCCAGAGGCTGAATTGAGGAATGTAGCACTTGGCCAATGTGTGTACAGTGTTCCAAGTAACAAGTTTATGAAAATATTCCAACAATTGCCAAGGCATTAAAAAAAGTAAAATAACAAATGTAATTAATCTGAATAGGTACTCTGTATGTAACAGATTACAGAGTTAAGTAAAGTATCAGACAATTTCTGTGCTGAGATATGGTGACCTTATGTTAATGAGTACAAAATGTCAAAGGGGCAGGTGGAGCTTCAAATATATTCCACAGATCCTTACCTTGAGGCTGCTGAAGTACCCGTTAGACAGAACTGCAATAATTCCAAAATATCTCTAATAATTCAGGTTTTATTTTCAAACTAAATCAATCTACCAAATAAAAGAGCCATAGAAAACACAAACACAGTTAAAAAATTGTGCAATTCATGCATGTAAAACAAAGAATTAAAGAATTCCATTAACATATCAGCTGCCATGTTATTTTAGAATTTTAATGTTTGTAATTAATTCATTATTATTCATGCTGAAAGAGTGATAATAGGATCATCTAAATGACTGTGTCCTAATTAACTTTTGTTTATCCTTGTGTTACAGTACAGCATATTAGGAATTATTCTTTTCAGTAACTCTATGTATTTTTAGCTGAAAAGAACAGAAATAAATAAGAAAATTTGATGTCACAAGAAGGAAAAATGATGGGACAAACTAATATTGATCTAACAAATTAAATAGTTGCTATGTAAAGACAAAAAATTTTATAGACACTGGAGATCAACTGAGAGCATGATGAAAAATCTGTGTCAGGAAAAAGGAATAAAATATGCTAAATTAGGAATATTTCTACCAACTAAATGCTGCAAATGTATAAATGAAATAAGAAAATGAATATAGCAGTAACCTATATATTCTGGACTATTTCAGAAAATCAAGGTGATTTGATCTTGTGTCCATCATGTATAACAAAGACACACTCATTCTCTTTTAAAGGTGGTTTCTGATCTTGACTATCAAGCTTTGAGACAGATTTTTTTTTACTCATAGATCCAATAGACTTCCATTACATGTTGATGTGCACCTTTATATATCAATTAAGTGAGAAACAATGTCTAGCATTTTCAGTTTAGGTTTTAGTGGTGGACGTGGTAGAATTAGACCTACAGTTGTACTCAAAGTTCTTAAGGGTTTTTTTCCAACATAAATGATTTTATGATAAGTTTTACACACAATTACCTTTGTGTCTGGAAATTCCATCCAAAAACAGTGTCCTGAAATATTAACTGAGCCCTTATATTTTATGCAATTACTCAGTACTGTTTGTTCTGTTATTTTTTTTTTCCCCTTCACTCCAGAAACACATAGAGCTGAGTAGGCTGTTTTACCCCACAGCATTTTTTTTCATTTGTCCCATACCCAGTGATTTTAATTACCCATTCAAAAATTCCATATGCCTGCCAAAATTCTCAGCACATCTCTGGTATGGCAAAACAATTCAAATTCTTCTACCCATCTGCTGTTTGTAGATCTTATAATTGCCACTTAATCCTAAAGACCAAATACAATCACCATGCAATCAGCTTTGAATACACCGATTAAGAAAGTAACTCCACATTGCAATAAGGAGCTACAGTCTGGCAGGAAAGCAATGTATGTGCCTTTCTGCACAGTAAAGTCAAAGCACTTTTGCAACTCATTGCAATTACTAGTGTGATGGGTTGACCCTGGCTGGGTGCCAGATGCCCACCAAAGCCCACTCTATCACTCCCTTCCTCAACTGGGCAGGGGGAGAAAAATATAACAAAGGCTCGTGGGCCTCCGAGATAAAGACAGAGAGAGGTCACTCACCAGTTACTGGCACGGGCAAAACAGACTTGATGTGGGGGAAAAAATTAATTTTAATTTATTACAAATCAGACCAGAGGATAATGAGAAATAAAACCAAATCTTAAACCACCTTCCCCCTAGCCCTCTCTTCTTCACAGACTTAGCTTTCCTCCTGATTTCCACCTCCTCCCCACAAGTGGCACAGGGGGACCGGGAATGGGGCTGGGGTCAGTTCATCACACGTTGTTTCTGCTGCTCCTTCCCCCTCAGGGGGAGGACTCCTTCCCCTACACCAGCGTGGGGTCCCTCTCATGGGAGACAGTCCTCCACCAACTTCTCCAACACAAGTCCTTCCCATGAAAGACAGTTCTTCACCAACTGCTCCAGCCTGGGTCCTTTACATGGGATGTACTATCAAAACCTTGCCATGCAAACCCAATACAATTAGTCGTTATTATTTAATGATGCTTAAGATTGTCTATAACTAATGTAAAGAATGCAAAATTAAAGGCACAACAAATATAAAAGTTGTACTTTGCTTCACTTATGATTGAGAAAGATAAGAAATGAGATGAAATGCAAATTTTTCCATCCAAAGGAAATGAATTGTAGATCAAGACAGAAAAAATATGTGAATTTTACTGAAGGGAGAAATTTTAGGAGATAATGACAAGAACAGAGAGGAAGATCTTAAATTCATATGCATTTTCAAACATTTATTTAATTAAGATAGTGAAATTCTAGTCATCCATAAAATTTCTTCAGATCTTTCTTATACATGTTTTAAAGGTTACTGAAGGATGGATCCTGCCCCAAACTTTTATTTTGAAAAGTTGCTGTTAATGGTGTTTGATGCCAAATAAAATAACATTTTGGATTTTATACCTCTTCTACCTCTTCTACCAAATAGTCATGAAAGGGTTTGGTGGTTTTTTTGGGTTTTTTTTGTTTTTTTCCACAGAATTACCAGTCACTAAAATGGCCAGTTATGGTAACATTGTTGAGATTTAATGTGTGGGTTTATGCATAAAAACATCCCAACTTATTTTTAATACTGTAAAGAAAAAAGATTACATTAAGCTTCAGCAACTACTGATTATAATTCACATTTCAAATAGTGATAATATATGCTTGTATGTTCAGTCAGATTCTGTAGTTCAAGAGTTATCCATAAACTTTCAAATCCATCACATACCAGAATAAATCTCTTCACTTTGAAAGAGAATGTCTTGGAATGTTTCAGGTGTCATGGACAACCAGTCATTAACATTGAGCCAGCAGTGTGCCCAGGTGGCCAAGA
>NW_010332179.1:0-772 GCF_000700745.2 Antrostomus carolinensis
CGGGGTTGCACACACGCGGGTCGGGCGGCCGGGCCACCCCCAGCTTGCCCGGGTCGGGGTTGCCGAAAGCTGTGGTAGCCCGGGGCAGCCGTCGGGCTGGAGCTGGGGGCTCCCTGTGCCCTGGCGGAAGCGAAGGCCGGGAAAAAAAAAAAACAACAAAAAAAAAAAAAAAACCACAAATGTCCGTACTTTTTCACCACCTTAGGTAATAACAAGAGAAAGGATGAGAAAATGCGGGTTCACTGCTTGAAGTTTGTGGAGTGTTGTGCTTAGAGTGAATCGGCTCTTGAGGGAAATCTACACATTAAAAGATTTCAGAGAAAGACATCGAGTCTGAAAAATCTTTGGTACATAAAGAACGACTAAAGTGCGTTTCTGATAAATCGTCCTCGTTTAGAGCCTCACTTCCCCGTGTAGCTCAGATGAGGCTATAGACCTCACCATGCTGTACAAATGCCGTTAACCCCGTAACAGTCAATAGGATTAATCCCACGTTCCCAGTTAAACACATTCTTAAAGGGTTTGCCGATCTGAGACTGGGTTGTCGGCGAGATGGCAAAATTAAACCTTTGTCACTTCATAAAACTTGTCTGTTGGTTTTACTCAGTTGCAGCTCCTCTTTAAGATCACAATGAGCCATGCATTAACAGGAGCAGTAGCCAGGAATGGTGGACTTTGCATACCATTGCCTTAGACACTTTTTAATCAGATTACAAGCAGGTTTTCCCCCTCCATTTTTTTTTTTCATTTGGTCCCCCGTCCTGTTTCCCCC
>NW_010332179.1:787-2733 GCF_000700745.2 Antrostomus carolinensis
CCAAACTCCCCCCACGAGTTGTTTTGAATCCAAGTCAATTTCCTTGGGCTTGCAGTTCACACAACAGCCACCCCCCAGCTCTGTTTGCAAAATCAAGGCATTGGATTAGGTATTACAGTCTGTTTTGTCGCCAGAGTTATAGCTGAGCTGGCTAAAGCAAATTCACATCGATAATGTAACACTAAACATTATCCCTCCTGCTAATTTAATTGTTAATTGAGAGGGGTCGCTTTTCCCTGGTCCTGTACAGAATACAGCTATTGCTTTCCTCACACTGGACACAGCAGGGCTGGCTGCTGCAGGCCTAGGGAATAGCTCTGAGCCATTGAACAAAGAAAGTTTCTGGTCCCAGCAGAAGACCATAATCTGTTGTTTGCCTGTCTCTTGAGGGGTGGAGGGGATTCCCTCGGCCAGACTGTCCTGCTGGTTGTGGGCTCTCCCACCCTTCTTGTCTGGTCTGTTGCCTGCCACAGTGCTTTTTCTGCTGTTACCTATTAGCTCCCCAACAGGCTGTCTTCTGGTGGGTTTTTTTTGTTTGTTTTTCACACAGTTTGACTTGTATGTTTCTTTTTCTCTGCTTCTTTTCTCATTTTGTTCTCATTTACTACAGTCTTCCTCACTCATATTCTGGGACTTGTTTCTGTGTATCCAGTTCGGGCTCTATACTCTTTCCACTCAACCCTTTCACCCTTCTGTCCTTGCGCATGCCTTACATACCTGTACTCTTCATCTTGCACATCAGCAGCTTCTCCCTTTTCTCCTAGCATGTTTTGCAACATCCGTTATATTGCTCTCATATTAAGCCTTTACAACAGTCTTGAGCAAACTTCTTGGAGGTCGCTGGACCTGCAGCCACACAGAAGCCCTGAACTAACTGCCAGCAAACAAGTATGACCTGCTGCATGGCACTTAAAAACTTGAAAACATTTTCTGTGAAATCTTTTAAGAAAGTATCTTTTCCCTCTTATTGTCACTGTATGTTTGGGAAGCAGTTTGTTGTGCCAGTCCACAGAGTTGCTCCGTCCCATGGAAGTGCTGATGCACTACAGAGACTGGGTAAGATGATTGATCAAGAGCTCCCAGAAAGATCAGGAAAGAAAAGACAGCACTGCAAAGAAGGAGGTGATGGGAAGAAGAAATCACAGAAGTGCACCAGTATTTCTGAGACAAGAGCCCAGACCTTGTAGAAAAATTTGGAGATTTTCAATCTCCTGCTTTCCAAATGTTTTTTATACACCGTCAACATTGTTCAGTGAAACCACACTCATCCAGTCACCCCCTCAAAACAAGGGACGGGCAAAATAAAAATTGTGAGGTATTTCATTCCACATATGTGAAAACAAGCGGAACTGCTCAGTAATAAGCCTGTAAGTAGTATGGACCCCACGGGAAGGTTGCCCTTCTTAATGGTGCAGGATATGCTGTAGAGTTTACAGTTCATATCCATAAAACATACTTTATTTTCTCTTGTTTGCAGTGAAGAATTCAAAACTGCTCCTTTCCTCAGTTAACAATACATAGTTAGAATCATAGAATGTTGTGAGTTTGAAGGGACCCACAAGGATCACTGAGTCCAACTCTTGCCCTAGCACAGGACAGTCACAAGATTCAGACCATGTATCTGAGGGCATTGTTCAAATGCTTCTTGAATATTGTCAGGCTTGGTGCCATGACCACCTCCCTGGGGAGCCTGTTCCAGTGCTCCACCACCCTTTGGGTGAAGAACCTTTTCCTAATGGCCAATCTAACCCTCCCCTGGCACATCTTCCTGCCATTTCCTCTGGTCCTGTCGTTGGTCGACAGGAAGAAGACATCAGCCCCTGCCCCTCCTCTTCCCCTTGTGAGGAAGTTATAGACCGTGATGAGATCTCCTCTTCTCCAGGCTGAACAAACCAAGCAACTTCAGCCTCTCCTCATATGGCTTCCCCTCTAAACCCTTCACCAAT
>NW_010332179.1:2875-4060 GCF_000700745.2 Antrostomus carolinensis
GAAGTTTTTGTCCAGCTGGTTTAGGAATCCTCTGGACCTGTTTGTACCAGCTGTGTGGTATTCACAGTTGATGTCTAGCAGGTTGAAGTCCCCTGTAAGGACTAGGGCAGATGACGTAGAAGCACCCTTTAGTTCCTTAAGGAACAACTCATCAGTGTCATCATGCTGGCTGGGTGGCCTATAGAAGACTCCCACGACGACATCCGCTTTATTTGTCTGTCTCTTTATCCTTACCCAGAGGCTCTCAATTGTGCCATCACCAACTGAAAGCCCCAGGCACTCCAGTCCCTCCACTGCATACAGTGCAAACCCCCCACCCTCGCCTGGCCTGCCTGGCCCTCCTGAAGATCCTGTATCCATCCATCATGGCACACCAGTCACAGGACTCAGCCCACCAGGTTTCAGTCATGCCAGTCTCTGGGACTGGGCCAGGGCTTCTAGCTCCTCTTGTTTCTCATGCTACGTGCATTTGTATAAAAGCATTTCAGGTGTGGCTCATCATGTCTGTCACTTTGTGGAGCTGCCTGAGGAAACCCACCAGCACTCAGCTCCTCAAACTTAGGCAAGCCATCCCGTTGCTCGTCGCAGACTAGTATGTTACGGTCCCTTTCGCCCTTCAAATTTAGTTTAAAGCTCTATCCACCAGCCCTGCAAGCTCTTGTGCAGAAATTCTTTTCCTCTTCTAAGAAAGGTTCATCCCATCAGATGTCAGTAGACCTGGTGATGAATAAACCATCCCATGATCGAAAAACCCAAAGTTCTGACAATG
The DNA here is from genome assembly GCF_000700745.2 of Antrostomus carolinensis. Lineage (NCBI taxonomy): Eukaryota > Metazoa > Chordata > Aves > Caprimulgiformes > Caprimulgidae > Antrostomus > Antrostomus carolinensis. The sequence continues at coordinate 3,645 of NW_010332179.1, forward strand.
AGACCAGCCTCGGAGCCACATGTTGATCAGCTGGGTCTGCCTGTTCCATTCAATATTGTTCTCTGCTACAGGAAGGATTGATGAAAACACTGCCTGAGCACCTGATCCTTTAATCAACCACCCCAAGGCTCTGAAATCCCTTTTGATTGCCCTAGGATTTCTCTTGGTTGTTAAAAGACAATAGTTATGATTTACAATAAATATGTTAAGAAGAGTTGTTTTACTATCTTTTCCTCCCAAATAATTTATGACAGTTACCTTATAAAGCAACAGATGGGTGAAGGCTTTTACCAACCCACAACTGTGGATTCCCCTCCTAGGGGCAACACACACACATATTTGCAATGGGAAAATACTCTGCATGCGGTACAAAACAAGTAGTTTCTGTTACAAATATTACAGTCCACCATCCTGCT
>NW_010332179.1:4072-5563 GCF_000700745.2 Antrostomus carolinensis
GTCTGTGGAGTTAAGATGTCTGAACAACATGTTTCTGAAGCTGAAGCTGCAGGAGGTCCTGGGTCAGGACAGGCACTCTGGCCACAACATGTCAGGCACAGTCTTTTGTTCAGGCCATAGCTCAGGCAAACCCCGACCTTGGATGGAAACAGGAGCCTTGTATTTAAGTCAGCAGAATCCTCAAGTACACATCTGAAGGTAGAAATAAATTACCTATTATAAAAGGAGTCAGACGGCTCTGTCACTCTGAAAGGACACCAAAACATCTGACAGACTTTACTATCTTGTTCCAGACTAAGGGGTCTGTGCTGTGCTCACTAGCTGTTCAAAGTCTCATCAGTGTCCACTGAATTTTAAACAACAGAAAAAAGTCACATATGACAGCACAGGATCTACTATCCATTAAGGTGCACTAAGATAAAGGACACTTCATGTGGCAGCTGGCCAGGAAATTTGACATGAAATTTCAATTAGCAAAATATTATAATGACCGATCCTTGAAGTTCATCAAGATTTTCAGGCTAATAGTATTGTTTTCATAAAAATACCATGATATCATCATAAATCATATATACTGAATGTTAAGAAAAAGGATAATCACCTGTTTAAGTAATGTGAAATAATTGTTAGGCTGAATGATTATTCCCTAAATCATATTATTAGTGATTTGTTCAACCTAACTTGGGAAGTTCTGAGTGACGGCACATATGACAATTCCAACAGTGGGAGTTGGAGGCGATCAGCACTCCTGAAACATTTTTAACAGAACTGTAGATTTAATTTCCTTTTCAGGTCTTGGAAAGCTGCCTGATTTTTTCTGTATTTAGAAAGTCAGATCAATGCTCCTTCAAGGCATGAGTGATCCATGTGCACCACCTGCATTGATTAAATCCTTTTTTTTTCTTTAACTTGATCTGCTAGTTTTATGTACCACAATTTGCTCTGCGTCATTTATTCTCCTTCTTTAACAGAGCCAATAGCCTGCATTGATTAAATCCTTTTTTTTTTTTTTAACTTGATCTGCTAATTTTATGTACCACAATTTGCTCTGCATCATTTATTCTCCTTCTTTAACAGAGCCAATAATATATCAGAGCTGAAAACATTGTAATTCCTGGAAGTATCTGTGGCAGGAGCTATTCTATAGGAGGTGCAGATCTTGCAGACTTTTACTGTTGCTCTGAAGGTCTGATTTAATGGATATTTCAGGTTTCCCAGCCATCTGCAATGAGAAGTGTGAGCTATAGGTGGACATACATAGTTAGCATAGCTGCAAATAATTGCAATACACATGAGCCAAGCATGAGCAGCTGAGGACCATAACTTCTTACTGGACACGTCAAAGAAGTCCTCAGCTTTCCTACAGGCTTAGGATGAATACTTTATGTCCTCCTTCATGGCATATGTATCTTCAATAGCCAAGTCAACACAGGTGATACTAGTTACCAAGTAATTGGAATTTGACTTGAAAGAACAAGGTTTTCTTTCCCT
>NW_010332179.1:5595-8431 GCF_000700745.2 Antrostomus carolinensis
TTCCCTAAGAATTAAAAAACCCACCACCAAAACTTCTGTTTCAATGTTTCTGTCCTAAAGAGACTCTACACACTCCCTGTATACATCTGTCAGTGGATATAAGGTTTAGAAGCCAGCACAGTAGCAACCGAGCATGGATCTGTATTTGTACTGACAAGATTGTCTTAACTGGCCGGTACAGGCCAGTGCAGAAAGACAATGTGGAGAAGACTTACAATTTAAAAGGGTCAAATTTGACCAAGCATTGGAGTATCGACAAAAAACATGGTGTTGAAAATTCAGATTAACAGTTTGGAGTAAGATGTCATTGCATGGTGGCCACTATTTGAGCAAGGAAACTGCTTTCACCATAGGCAGTCATGCATCTAATTAAAAAATTCTATGTAGGGAAGTATGCTTCGAATGTTGTTATTATTGGTAATGATGTCTGATACTGTAATTGAAGTAATTTTTCACTCATGCTTTAATTAAAGGATGTTCCTCAGTGTTTCAAACCAACAGGCCACTGATAATCCTCTGTCTCACAGACCACCAAACCATACAATATTTTTTGCTTTTAAAATTTAAAATTTTAAAATTTAAAATTTGCTTTTAAATTCTGCTCTCGTTTGATGGACCAGCTGCAAACTTCTTACCAGGGCCTTGCTGACTGCCTCTGTGGAGCTATGTACCAATGCGATGGTTTGGATCTACATAGCAAACAGTGGGTAGGAGCAACAATTCTCACCAGTGGAGGAAAGACAGCAACTAAGACAAAACGGAACAATTTCTTTGGGTACTTCTGCTTGTGGAGGACAATAGAGTAATCCCTAACTAGTATGGGTAAAATGGGGTAGTGTTGAATTATCAAACTACACTTTAACAAAATGATCAATGCAGTCAGTGAGCAGAGTTACATTCAGAGCTGGAGAAGACTCCATTCAAGCAGCTCAGGGTGCTCAAAGGGGCAAGAGAAGCCTGCAGCCCTGTTTGAAGGTATGATTCCTACAAGAGCCACCTCCTCAGAAGGGAGGGTCAGCAAAGCATCTCCTGAGAACAGGAGATCCAGAGAGCAATATGGAAAATAACCAAGAAGCAATCACAGCAGACTTGAAAATCACTATCCAGAATATGAGCAGGAGATGGAAATTACACTGGGCTGTCCTAGCTGGAATTAAAGAGGCTGCAGTTTTATCAGTAATTTTTTTGTATACTTGATAACTCTATCAGTTGGCAGCTCTAACCATTGGCTTCTAAGCTGTGACAGGCAATCAATAGGACTGATAAACCAAGTCTTGCACCTGAGCATATGTGGGAAAGAAGTTTATCACATTTTCACCAGTTTGCTTAGCAAGAAAAAACCCTGTAACAATGCACTCTTAATTAGAATGGAGTTTTGAAAAAAAAATTTCAAGGATATAATAAGAAAAGGATGAGTGAAAGCATGAATCACTTGCAGCATGTGAAACTTTTGTTCCAAATGGCATTTCACTTATTCTTTTGTGAAGTTTAATGTTTTCTGATTGTTGACTGCACTTAAAATGAACTTGAATAGATATCAGCTTTTCTCCAAATATGCCAATATTTTCAGGCTTGTGCCTGGTGAGACTGCATGAAAGTGAAAAAACATTTGACCAGAAATATCTTGCAAGTGCATTTTTTTAAAAAAATGGCATTAAATGTCAGGAGATTGATATTGCTTAATATGATGAATGGTGGTGTTTTCGAAGTTGTTGTCCCTTTTTATTAAGTGTTTTACAAGCCTTCAGATCCCTGGTATTTTTCTGGCAGCTTCACTGAAATGAACCAGGGATGTGGTATTTGCTCCCTGAGTGCTAGTCATACAGAGATTTACCAGCTCTCTAGAAGGAAAGGCAAGTTAAAGAAGAACTGACATATTGAGATACTGTAAACTCTCTCCCTTGGAGTTGGACCAACAGAGTTGGACCAAGGACACGTGTCACCTCTTGTTTTATCTACTTTTGTTGCACGTAGGGGTCTTGGATGGTATGCAAGCCTGAGATTGCAACAGCCAAGTACAGGAAATCCTTCACAAAGCTTACTTCAGCCCTAGAGCTGCTCAGGGAGCTGGAAGGGAAATAAGCAGAACCTTAGAGCATCCGGCTTCATCTGTTACTGCGAGGAAGATAGAGAAGAGAAAGCAATGGCTACTCCTGCTGGAAATAACCTCTTTATCCTCACTTGGCAAGTTCCAGCCAGCCTGTTTGTCCAGAACAGTGGGCAACACTCAGTCTTTGTCAGGACTTTGGAAATTAGTCTCCTGGTACACCTCATACACTCCAACCACTGATGGACATTCAGCCCAGGACACCAAAAGAGATAGGTCCAGGACACCACAGTTAATCTGAAATTAACTCCATGGAAGTGCATATGTTTTGAGGACTGGGTCCTCTGTACCAACTGCTTTGCTCTACAGATTCACCTCTTTTGGGCCACCCTATCTGTATATCTCAATTTAACCTTTTGTGCCCCACTGTCCCAGGAAACTGCCTGCTTTTTCTGTGCTGAGACTTATCTCTGCAACAGAGCATTATTATTGCACATCTACAGCAAGCACCATTGGCTAATCATCATCATTGTCATCACCATCATCACCATTAAAAAAAAAAAAAAAAATATATATATATATATACTCCAGGTACTGAAAGATTGTTTTTAAATCTGTCCTCTTAAAGATGTTTGCTATATTTTGTGATGTGCCAAATTTTCCAGAATTACTGACAGATGAGGACAGTTGCTTCCTCACAGTTTGTTTGGGGTTTTTTTTCCTATTAAAATCTTCATTAAACCAGTCAGACTACAGAGCACCTGAAAATTTCTAGTGTGAGAAAGAGTG
>NW_010332179.1:8476-9775 GCF_000700745.2 Antrostomus carolinensis
GTGTGCAGAGAACTAAACGCCCAACACTTCAACAGCTTTAAAGCTTACGGGTAGTCTTTATCCTCAGAATCTGGGTATTATATTTTGCAACATATGCTTCTTAAAGAAGTTCACAAAACACTCCCTGAATCTTTATTGGTGCAACAAATCCATGCTTCACTGCAGAATGTGGCTATGTATCAACTTGTGATCAAATTGGCCAGAGCTCTGTGTATCCCTACAGAGTCCAGAGAGCCTGTGTTCCAGGGCCTCTTTCTGGCAGACCTTTGGTGGAAATATACTAAGGCTTGAGTATGATGTTTAATGGAATAAAACAGGTCTCCAGTTTAACCCTTTAGTATGTTGTTCTTGCACCTCAGAGCATGGTGCTTATTCAGCATTCTCTTGGTGCATCCCATTGCAGTTCTTTGTTCCGCTTGCCTGGTTTGTTCTCACAAACCCTAACTCTGGTCTTACCTGATCGCTAAACTTCTGCTCCATTCAGACAAAAAAGAGGAAGATTTCTGCTGAAGCCTGTGTGATTGGCTGGCAAATAGTTCAAATATTTTTGGCAAATCGCTGTATTTGGTGGCATCCAACAAGGCACAAAAAAATTTGTATGTGACAGAAGTAATGGAAGTGTTTCAAAGCACATGAAATACAAAATATAATTCCTAAAACCTTTGTGAGGGGAGACTTGGGTAGGGGAGGTACCCTGTGCTGTTGTACAGAGCAGTTTCTTACAGAGAATGTGACATAGAATAAGATACAGAAATGGAATGTCCCTGCTCACAATAGCATAGGAATAACATTTTCACCTAAAATTAATGTGTGCAAAACAATAATGCTGGTGCCTATTAGACCCTGTCTCTGGTGTAGAAAAGATCATAACAGAGTAAAGGATGTGGATCTGCCTCTGAATGACTCCTTCTAATAGTTAAAAAACACTTGTGTGCATTTGTGTTTTAAAAACTAGTTTAAAAAGTCATAGGTTCTTGCAGGACTAATGGTACAGTAGATGCCTCTGAGGATAGCTCAGTGACAGCAATAGAGTTGGGGAAATATTTCTGATCTTTCTTTTTTGCAGAGTTGGGGCTGCAGGCTCCCCCAACTCCTAAGCATGCTGTGATGGTTTCTGAGAAGATACTGGAACAGCATCAGGATGTACTTCTTAGGAAGATGAAGATGGTGATATAAAGATCGGTGAGGAAACATCTCCCAGCTCATGGCTAGGTAAGGAGAAAGCCACAGGGCTTTGAAAGCAGCAGGCTGTATCACTACTTTATTCAGGTTTTAAGTTTCCAATTGACTATAGTCCAT
>NW_010332179.1:9804-26780 GCF_000700745.2 Antrostomus carolinensis
AGAGAGTCAAGATGGGGAATTTGTGCCATTTACAATCAACCTACAGCACCAAATTACCAAATCTCTACAAGGGAGAGAGACACGTCACAAAAAGGATCCCAAATTCTTCATGTCTGCTACAGGGGTGACAGAAGGAGAACCATCCTCCCAACACACACACCCCACCCACTCCTTCACCACCCCCCCCCAAAAAAAAAAGATAAGTGAACAGAGAATAAGGCAAGCTCAACCTGAGAAAGTTTGGGTGCATGCAACATATGTTATTAGTTTATTCTGAAAACAGAAAGAATGATGTCAGTAAAGTACAGAAATGGACTGCTAGCCACCTTCTTCACTCTGAAACTAGCAAGTCTAGCTGTCAGGCAGAAGAGTGGAAAGCCTAGCAGGCAGATAAACCAAACCAAATGCCAAGGAAAAAACAAGTATGTTCTGGGAGAGTGTTCAGAGCTTCAGGCTATGTGGACCTCATTGCTGACATTGGGAAAGAGCATGGTTTTGTGTTGCTTGCCACTCAGAAGAAGACTGCCCCAGGATTCTTCCCACCCCTCTGCCTGGTGAGGCTTTGGGATGATCTGCTGTGGTGACTGGACCTCACTCAGTGAGCCAGTCCGCCACCTTTTAAAAAATTGCATTCTTGGAGTTGGCATGGAGAAAGAGAAGCTTTTAAAACAACAAACTGGGTAAGCCACCTGTCTTCTTTTTTGTCTACATCACATACCACTATTATTTTTTAAACTGTCAACTAATGTCTTCTGGGAAATTGGATAATCCACTCAGTTACATATAGAGAAAAATGTTTGCTGTGTTTTTGATGAAATTTACACCTTAAGGCACTTTCCCCATGGATGTCCCAGATTGGTTTCATTCATATCTTGAAGGACCTCTGGTTCACTGTGCTCTCTTTACTGCTCTGGTATCATACTGGCTGTCACAACCATCTTTAGATACCAGCACACCCCTAGCTCTCCCTCTTTTTCAAGGACTTATTGCTAGCATCACACACCACTTGGCCTTACATAAGTCACACCTGGTTTTGGAGGGACCACTGCACAGATCATATTTTTCCTTACAGTTTAGGGAAAGGAGGGGTCATATCCTGTCTCAACAGTACCACTGTAGTGCCTAGATCTGGAGAAGTACATGGCAAAATGAAGAAAACAGATGGAAGCCTTTCCAGAGGAGACTCCAGTGCTGTGACAAAAGAATGGGCTCTTGCATAAGAACAATAATGGACAACAACTGGACATATGCACACATTTTCAGTCCCTGCCCCTAACTTTATTAATGGGTCTTATTTTCTTCCCCGGGGTCATTCCTGGTGGGAATGAAGTAACCCTAGGATCACAAATGTAATTTTAACCAGAACTTAAAATCAGGATTCCACAAGATCCATGCCCTACTCCCCGAAGCTGACCCTGAGGAAGAGAGAAAGCTCAAAGCCCAAGCAGATGTCCAACGTAACTATACCAGGATTCTCATGGGCTCACTTACAAAAAGGCATTTTAAAATAACTTTTGTTCTGAGGACCTCATGGGAAGCTATTGGATGTTTTTCAAGCAAGCTCAGTTTTTATTACCAACCCCACACCCTTTTTATGGACGCTCCAAATGATGTTCAGGACGAACAGTCCATGCTTTATAGTGTTTCCTTTTCTGAAGCAACAAATCATCCTGGTTTTGATTATCCCTTTCAAGCACTCCCTCCATCCATATACTCATTTAATATTCCCTTAGTCCCTCATTGCATGGCTTCTTTCCTCACCATGTGCTCAAAATAGTGCCTGTGCCAATAAAATGAGAACTCTGAAGTGTTTATTTCCATACTATAACAAAGTGTTCTCTTTCCTTTTCAGATGGCTACTGTTCCATACTGTCCTTTAGCTGATGGTATCTTAGAAGTTACAAACAGACAATTCACAGCAAAGGCTTTTTTCTCGCTGTGGATTATACACAGATATGAATCAGCATAGAGAGTACATGGCTTTAGATCTCAGCAATATCTTGAGTTTATAGCTACCTTGAGCCTTGATAGGGTATGTTTCGATAAATCAAGACATTTCAACACGGAGAGCAGTAAGCAACAAGGAAAGTGAAAGTATAAAATCACAGAATGATTTTGGCATGAATTGTGGAAGGCAACAAAGTCATTCCAGGGCTGGGAAAAAGTGACACCAGCACTGGCCTTCTACTGCAGCAAGTATTTGGAGACCACTGTGTAGTTTATCACTCATATTTTGCTGATACTCCCATTGCTTTCTCTATATCATTATAAAACTGGAGATAACACATTTCAAAGTAAAGATGACCCACAGCATGTAGCTGGGATACTCCTATTTTGTGTGGATTTCATAAAAGCATATTCAGCAAACGCTTTCCCCAAACATTGCACAGAGAAATGCTGAGACATATCACCTGCATTGAACAAAGAGTATTACCTTTCTTGTCTTATGTTCATTTAGACATATGTATCCCATATACTCCATCAGATTAATTTCTGCTCTGTATTGATATGCAAGAACAGTATGGATTCCATACAGGATGAAAAAGTACTGGTCAAAAATAATCACTTGGTGTTTTATTGATCCCTTTTGTCCAGCACTCTTTTCTCTCTGCTCACTTTAGCGTGTTGCTAACCCAGGGGTTAGCCTTGAGGACTTGTTTAGGCAGACAGATCATTATGAACTCTTCAGAGGCACCATTTACTCTGTGTTTATGTGAGGAGAGCTGTGGGATTCACAAAACTCATAGGTGGAACTGAAGAATCATGATAACATGCTCCATGAGACTGCGAGGGATTGCACTATGAACTTGTCTCAAAGATTGCTTGCAAGGACCGTCACAAGATCACAGGGTCCGGGAAACCCCGACTTGTGAAAACGTTCTGCCCAGAGATGCCCCTGCCCCAAGCATGCAGAAGTTGCTGGGGGCACAGAGGTGTGCCATTGCCATGGGAACCACAGCCCTCGAAGGGGTATTTAAGAAGGTCCTTCCTGGGCAAGTTTTTGGGGGAGAGATGATGACCACCTAACTGCTCTGCACCTCACCTCACCACCGCTGGAGCAAGCCGTGTGTGTGACTGCTCGTCTCTGCGTCTCTGAGGAACTGAGACCCCTTCGCCCCCCCATCACTGCTGCCTTGCCGCAGGATCCACGGTGGTGACTATTCTTGCAGCCCTATCCTGACTGCTGGCTTGATTTCCATCTTTCCTTCCATCCTACCCTATTGCTATCCTCTTTATTACTTTTTCTTTTTGTAATAAAAGGTGTTCTGGGTGTAAGGCATTTGACCTCATTTGTGTCTTTATCTCACTCTTGGGATTGTATAGAAACCTTCCCTGACATCAGATTGGGGCATTTAAATGATTCCATCATCGGATCGGGACAGAGCCATGATCTGAAAAACTACACTTTCTTTATTCCATGTTTACTGGCATAACACTAATTTGATGTGGACAAGCCATTATGTTGTTTCTTCAGATGTTTCTTCAAATCCCTGTATGGCTGACTGTGCAAAACACTAATAACCCTGAGGGCAACCTTTGACCCTTCTGCCAAATCTACCTCTATTATTCATCCTTATTCCCCTTTTTATATTTTTGTTGTTAGGGCTCTGGGTATTTTCTTTCTTAAAGTTGGATACAAACATAAGTACATTAAAACCCAGCCCTTTACAATAATCTTTCCAATCTCATTTCAAAAGACGTGGAAATCTCAAATGTTGAACCCTAACATCTTGTCTCCATTTGGATTTGGGAAGCACAAAGGGCAATATGCAGACCTCACATCAACTGAGTTCTTTCCACAAGTTTCTGTATTGTAATCCTTGGCCAGTGCTGTCATAATATACAGAGTGGGTACAGACTAGTCAGGAAACAAGTATAGAAAACAGTGCAATTAATATGATTTCTATGCGTGTACAGTATTTAACCAATACCTCCCTGGGCCAGAAAGATGTTGCCAAACAGAAGAAGCAACACGGAGCACGGTGGACAATACACCTTCCAAAGAAAGGTCTGCCCTCATCTCACCCCTTCCATTACCCCTTCAGGAGCTACCTCTCTTGATACATACCACTTTCTTTCCCCTTGATAATTAAGTTTCCCTTAAATAATTGAATTTGAATGGTAATGCACACCGAGTTACAGTGTTTTACTCCAGTCTCAGTTTCTTTACTTCCCTCTATTTTCACTCTGTACATTATGGGTTCAATGCTATTGCTAGAGAACCTTCTCAGACAAGGAGTAATTTTTAAAAAGAGTATTAGGGGAAATAAAACAAACAAATGTGTTAAACAGGACTCTATGTCTGAATAGAACAACTGCATATATTTGCTTTGATAGTTTTCATTTCTCAAACTGGGAATATTTTCAAAGTTTAGTTAACACAATTGTATTTAAAAAAAAAATAAAATAGCCAAATCCCTGCTAGCCAGCAACTTTTGTTACGCTTCTTAACCATTCTTCTCCTTCACTCACATAATAGATAATTCAGTTGCATAAATATATTTTATTGTATCATAAAATGACAATCTGGGATCTCTTCAAATATTTTAATGTTTCCTTGTTGTGGGTAGTATGTAGCAGAAATCATTAAGCTTGGAGTGCATCCCAAAAATTATCTCAGTACTCTCCCCAAATCCATTGTGTCATCCCTAAACAAAGTGGTGTGATCATAATAGGCAAGAATTGAAGACTTCACCATGGGGAATGGTGACTTCATTTTAACACTATAGCTGTCCGTTTGAAATTGCAACCAAGCTGAATATTGCCTAACAACTGTGTTTATTGTTATTGCCATCTCTGTTGCCATGCTGTATCCCTTACTACCATCAGAGGGTTGTATCAGATAGGTTCTCCACTACCCCAGCACCTCACAGCTCAATGGGCCAGTTGCTACCACAGCACAGGGAATATAGTGACAAGGTAAAAGTTCATCTAGAAGTCATCTTCCACTTGCACAGCCACCAGTTTTCCTTGCCTGAACTGTCAAGAGTGTTCTTTATATATCCGGTACTGAAAAGCAACTCAAAATCTTGATCATCCAAGTATCTATATAGCAGTTGTGAAATAAAGATACTCACCAGCCCTCTGAAGCAACTGTCAGGACTCAAGAACCAAAACAGGACTATCACCCCATCTACTACCAAACCTGCCACAGAAACTGTGTCTAATCCCACACAAACACCTCACATGCAGAACTCGGAGGGTACCCATTGTGGTTGGTATAGTGGTTTGCCACACCAACAGTTGCTTTTGCCATGACCGTCGTGCCAAATAAAGCTTTCCTGAAATTAGCAAAAGGGCAAAGAAGTACTGTGGTGGGAACTGAGTGACAAATTTGGAATTGGAAAGAAGTATGAGATGAAGGCACTGTAAAGTATGAATTTCATAGGTAAAAGGAAGGTGTCCATCTATCTCTAATCAAGAAATGTCATAAATACTGCCAGTTGAGATAGCATAAATTTCTGAGAACATCTTTTTAAGTATTGCACTGCTGTAAGTATATATCCATTATTACTTTTCTACTGGCTGATCCTGAAATAGATCTCAGGATACCTTTACAAAATGCCACATCTTTTGCATACATTTGATTATTTAAAAGAAAAACATTGTGAACATACAAGGCTGGTTACAGGCATTAAAAGATTCTCTTATTCTGCATTGTAAATATTGTCAGCAAAGCACTTTTGTTTACAACTGCAAAGAAGAGAGGCAGACAAGCAGCAAGACAACATTTCTGGAATTTTTAAGTTAAAAACAGGGATTCCAGGAATGTTCCAAACAATTAGAGAACTGTAACAATAGATTTCCAACAGGAGGGGTAAAAAGAAAAAAAAAAGACAGGAAATTCTGAACATCTGCTCACTTATTTTCATTATGTTTTAATATGTGTAGAAAGATTGTTGCTTCAAAACCAAAAGGTAAATTAGTAAAGGTCTAATGTTACATCTGTTATACTAAAAAACTTGGTTACTACAACAAAATGACTACGGTGTCAGAAAATGCACACATAGAGCTCACTAAGCATTCTATTATACAGGATGGACCATTTCCTCCAATAGCCTCAAAAATCAGATCTTGACCATGCAATCCACTGGGACCATCTGATGAAGTGAAGGAAAACTGTGCAAGTGAAGACCTTGCTAAGTTCCATCAAAATATGTAAGTACAAAACAGCTCAGTGATATAGGCTGTAAGCAGCAAAAATACTAGGGGTTTGCATCTGGCATGATGGTATTGCAGCTTTCTCTTCTATGTTATATTTATTTATTTTTATTCTATTGTCCCTTTGTCAGTTCTTCAAGAGCCTTTCAAAACTGAGATGGCATGCTCGAGGTTGAATTCTTAGCTTTACTCTTGCCAGCTGTAGACAGAAGTTCATAGGCACAGCTGTTAGCCCACCTACTAAGGCAAATCTTACTGCACTGCAGTGGTAGAATATGTGGATATCTTTAGCAGTAAACAGGAAATGTTAATTTTGCTAAAAAATATGAAAATGACACTTTGAGTTAGCATGAAGTAAAACATTTCAAAAGTATAGGACTATATTTTCAAAATTATTTTCATTTTAAATTGTTCATATTCTAATTTTATATAGTAATTTTCTTTGTATTATCTTTTTAAATGTCAATTATGAAACACTGAACAATTAAATACCTGAATTTATTTTCCTAACCTCCATAATTAACTTACTGAGTAAAATTTAACATACTTATTGCCAAAATACCTACTGTAATTCTAATAACCAAAGTAATTATGAACAGATATATAATAAAATTATAACTTACAAATATATACTAGAAAAATAAGGAATAAAAATTCTCCAAAGCTCTAAGTTCAAAGTGAAGCATTTGAAGTTTATTAAAAAAGCCCTAAACTAAAGTGAAATGAAAAATATGTAGAAATGCTGGAAATTTTCACCAGTCGGATTTATTGCTGCAGCCAGCTCTGTGCTTTCTGGGGATGTGATACATACAGGCAACAATGTTATCACCTGACTTTTGTTATGTTATCAAATCTTCAGCTCTGTGGTATCAAAGAGGGTGCAATTTCACTTTACACATCTCTAGCGGCAACACTAGTTTTAAAGTTTCTCATCCTCCTTTAGTCTTGACTATTCATTCCTACCACTGTGCAGCTGTTCACCCTCCTCCTGTGCTGAGCCAAAGCTGTTGTCTGTGACAGCAGTGGTAAAGAATATGAAACCCCTACCACCCCCTTAAAGAGGAAATATAGAGAGAGGAAGAAGGGAAGCAATGATTAAGTGTTGATTGAGTACTCTCCACTCATTTTTAATGTATTATTTGCTTCTCTAAAGTTCATGTAAATATCAATGCCTGTACAGTATCACTTATTGAGTGACCATGTGGCAAGGTACTCTTCCCACTTAAAATCTAGACATCCGAGGGCTGGCAAACCACAGCGAACCCTGGGTTAGCATAACAAAACTGGATTCTTAATAAGAGCATTAGGGTAAAGCCAAAATAGTGCAAGTGATACGACTTTGCCTCCTAAACCTTGTGTTTAGACTCTATGAATGAGTGGCTTGCATAGGGGTTACAATCACTTCCAGGCAGCATTAGCTGAAGAGGGCACTTGCCACCTATAATAACATCAAACCAAATAAAGCATTCTCAGAGGAGCAGATGGGAAAGGAACCGAATCACCTTTTCCTCAGCCACATCAATATTGCTATTTCTCCTGAGCACATAAAAGTAAAAAGAAAAAAAAAATCTTTCCTCCACCTTTGAGGTCTTTGTCTGGGAAACAGTCTAGGAATCTCACATAAATTATCATTGATTCTTAACTTATTGTATGCTATTATAGAGCCTACTATGAATACTCCATGTCAAAGCTGCTTATATAGTCCTAAAATATCCAAGGTAAAGGTAATAAGCTTAAAGAGCATTTTGCACCCTCTTTCTCAACTGAAGAAACATGGTGTAATGGATGAGTGTTTACTTTTCAACTGAAGTCACTGTAAGATAAAAGACTTTATGCCAATGCAGATATAACGGAGAATGGTAAATATAAACCATCTGCTTGTGAAAAAACATAAAGGATTTATGGAATGGTTGGGGGAACTTCTACACAATGTATAGGCCATAGCAAGCTTTTGCTTTTGATCAAGAGATAGGATAAGCTGAAACAGCCACAGACTCTTTGCCAGCATATGGTAAGAAAAACACAGCAGTCAGCAGAGACACAATTCTAACTTTAATGTGTGTTTGGAGACACTTGGTCCCAGACCTATTCACTTCAGCATTTTACCACTTCAGCACTTATCAACTTAGGCTGTTTAACAGAGAGCACTTTACCCTAGTCTTAGATACATTTAAATAAAACAGCAGCATGCCCAAACTTCTCAGAAAGATTATTGAGCATATACTGCCATAGAAGCATCACAAGGCAGCCCACCATTTGGCTCTCTGTATATTAACTTGGTGTTGCTTAAAATGGATGTCACAGGATAGATGTGAAGAAAAACACCTAAATATTGCTCTAGTGAAATGCTGGATGGAATCATTGTATTCATTCAGTTGTAGTACCAGGAAAGACAAGAGGTCCCTTTGGGTTCAGTGATCCTACAGTAAATTCATCTGGGTTTGACAGGTGAGAGTAAGACTGTGATCAGAGGCAGCAGGAGGTTTGGCAGACAGGAAATCACGGGAGTAGAGAGTCTCAGGGAGAAAGCTTAGTCCAGGATTTATGTTCTGTTATTGTTATTCTGTGACCAGTAAAGCCAAACTCCTCAAAACATAGCTAAGCTATGCAGTTACGGGGCACACCATATTTCACTGGCCAGCAACTCTTGTCTATGCCTTGGGGCTATGGAAAAGCAGAAATACCATTTGGGGGGTGTATCAGTGTGCCCCAGGTCCTAGAAAAAACTGAGGAGCAGCACAAGGTGGTTGTCCTGAATTACCCTTTCACACTTTCTATACTGCACCTGTCTCTGCATCTCCTTTCAGCAGCCCCTGTTCATTTCTACTTTTTCTTGTGGCTTATCTGCCTTACCCTTGTGCTTTGCAATGGATTGCTAATGTTGAATCCTCACAGCACTGGAGAAGAGAGGCAGGAGAGACTCTGGCACAACTAGGCAGCACAGATCCCCAGACTGATGAGCAAACTGGCAATCTGTCATGCACGAATGACAAAACCTAGGAGACGTCATAAAGGAATTATATCATGTATTATGGTAAAATCTATTTGGTTCTGAAGAGCATCTTATGATACCAAGAGAACAAGAAGCTTCCTCTTGCCAGGCAGGTAACTCAAGGTAATAATGAGTAGAGGCAGCAACTACTAAAGGTTGCTAAAATGGCACAATGGATAATGGATGGTCCATCCATTTGCCAAACAGAAAATATTTGTACAAAAAAAAAAGGGCAGAAAATAGGGGGTTTGAGTGTTAGGAAAAAACATCAGAATTTTTCATCTGCACAGAGTAGTAGATTTTGCTGTAGTCTTGTTCAGTGAATGAATTAGCTTAGTTGAAATAGATAGATATTTAGTTCTCTCCATAACAAACAGATAAATAGATCATAGATAGATATTTAGTTATCCATATTTCTGAACTCCTTTGATGGCAAAGGGCTGTCTATTAAGTAACCTTGTCATAAAAAATGACTGAATCCGAAATACATTTTATCTGTAACTGCTGTAACAGCAAATATTAAAAGTTATTTTGTAAGCTGTAAAAAAATGCATATATAATTTGGAATTTTTCAAGTTAGTGATCTTTATGTTTCAATTACATGGTATTTACTTGTACTGAAGAGCATATACTTTTGGATTCAGTTAAAGTAGCCACTTTTTAAATCATATCGTCTTTTTTCTTTAAACTTGAATATAATTGTCCTAGCCACATGAAGAAAGCTCTCACAATGTGATGAAAAGACCTCTTGAGAGTAATCAAGTTACATCACTTACAGTGATGTGGGTTATATAAAACATAGGAGTCAAATTTTATATCCTAGCAAGAAACAGTAGAATGGACTTCAAATAAACCATTTTTTTATGTGAAGATCCATAGTGACAGCAAAAATTGCAGAGAATGGGGAGAAATAAATTCATACAAGAAGAATCAGGATTAGTATTCCTAGAAGAGTTAAAGCACTCTTTTTCCTTTGAGGTGAAGATCTCATGATAATAACATATGCAGTGTGGTTATGACATCACAACTCCTGCAAACACAATCTACTAGTTTGGGGTTTTTTTAATTACTGCATATACCAATGTTTATTTATTAGCATACAGTTGGCATGGTTGGGTGATGGAAAACAAATAAAACTTTCCAAACTCTAAATATATTTATCCAATCCTAATAACTCATCTGCAAAGTCAGAGATAGTTTCAGTTACTCTATTAAAGAGGGCAAAAACCTCAAGAAAATGATGTGTAGAGCTTCAATTTTGTTCTTCATACATCACGTAATTAAGACTAAAGAACTAAAAGCAGATATTGAGTCTATTTACTAACTTACAAATGAAGCCTCCAGTTCAATGGCATGAGAAGGTAGCCTGTTGGCTTTTATGATAAACTTCATACTCATTGACTTACCCAGCTCTAGTAGATAACATTTTTTTATTTTTCTGGGTTTCTATACTACAACCATTTCTATACTACAACTACATGCCATCTCAAAGTCTCAAAGTCTCAAATAGCTTATGCTCTGCCTGTCTGTGCTAAATGGCAGATATTCTTACCAGTATCATCAGCATACGCGTCCAAGGAAAAAAGCTTTTTCAGTCTCTCCTTCTTCTCACTTTTGAATCTGTTGATCCATTTCATTCTGTGTGGCAAAACTAGGCATCTCAAAGATATTTAATTACCTAGATATTATGTATCTACAGGGAGATAAAATAAAATCTGGTATCCTTATTGAGGGCAAAACTGGGGGAGCACCTATGTCCCATTCCCTTTGGCATGGGATGGTGGACCATTCATCCCATGTGCATTGCCTGACCCCTCAGTGCCTGGAACTGCCTAGCTCCTTAGCTCAGTCCTAACTCTAGCTTGTCTTTCTCCTCTCACCTCAGAAACACAGGCAGGGGAAAAAAAAAAAAAAAAAAAAAAAAAAAAAGACAAGGACACGGAGGCAAGTGCTGAGCTGGAAACACTGCCAGCACAGGAAGATCTCAAGTTACTGAGATGCAGATCTCGTGGGATATTGGAAGGAAAACAGGCTTATTGCAGGGAGAGGTGTTGGATGACAGAGCAGATGGATTTGGAAGAAATCAGGCTTCGTTAGTCTTGCTGCTTATGAAATAACTTGTCCTCCCTTCTGGTTAACTTATGTTTCAGCAAGCATATGGAACATAACTATTCTAATAGCATAATCTGAACTAGGCAAATATTTAGGAACTGCATTCTAATGTAGGCTCTCTTTTTCTGGTTGTTATGCATTAGATGAAAGTGTCAGGGGATACTGATGCTCAAAAGTAATGCTCAGCTAAAGCTGTCCAGATAAGAATTGGGTGATCATTCTAGTTCCAGGAGACACTACCCGTGTCCAGCTGTGTGGAATGGAGGAGACAAATACATTTATAAATTCCAAACAAGGAAGGCTGCAACTGGAAAAATGTCCCTGTTGCAACATGCAACTGACTCCCCACCCTTAAGAAACCCCAGACAGATAATTTCTCCCTTTTGCAGTCATTCGTTTACCTCTATTTAACAGGAAATCTGAGAATATCATGCAGCTGTCTGCATTCCCCTTGCAGCTGGAATGAATTGTTTTAGATCTATTGAGATTATTTTAGGACTAGGAATATTAGTACACCTCAAAATCCAATGTACTCATTTGACACTCTTACCAACCCATGTTTTGTTTGCCTTCACAACTGCCAATCAGCTTGGCAATGAACCAAATCCTGAGTCAGGATGCTCTAGTGCTTAGTGAACCCTAAGAAGCACCAGGTCAGTGGGAGCTTCAGGTTATGCAGTGCCTTCCAAAATCACCTGATTTGGTGTCATGGATGTTGGCACCTTATCACAGAGTCATTAACAAGAGTGTACTTGACCACATTATATGCTCAGAAAGACACATCCACCCAGGCATCAGTTGTTGGGCTTTTTTTAACATTTAACCCTTGTTTCTTTCCTCAGGACCTCTAGTGATTATCTTCCCATACATCTGCTATAGTGGATAAACTCTCAGAAGCCTAGTGCTCCGAATCCACTGGAAAGAAGCTGGGCTGTGAAATTCAGGCAGCAGGAAGGCACTCCAATCCTTTTTTCTTGTTTTAAATCTTGTTGGACATTTTGGTGTTTCTGAAGTCTGGAAGCCAATTCACATGAGCAGGTAGATGGAGACCTGCAATTCCTTATATTAATGCAGAGCCCCTTATCAGTACATTCATCTACAGCTGGGCAGATTACAGGCAGGGATTTTTTCTATGTGAAGAGATAACTTTAATTTAAATGGCTTCTCTGAGGACTTACTGTTTGGAAACAGAAACTGCTACCTAGAATAAACACCAAAAGCATAGGCTCCAACCTATTTTAAGAACCTTGGCTTATGGCAACAGTAGTGTCCTGGTTTTGCTAGGATAGAGTTAATTTTCTTCTTAGCAGTTAGAATAGCTGTGTTTTGGTTTCAGTGTAAAACTTGTTATGAGAGGAATGTTACTAAAAGTACTAATGTCATTAATTGCTGCTGGAGCTCAAGGCCACCGTGTTTGGCTGTTCACAGCTGCATTAGGACTGGGAGGGGGCAGCGCAGTGAATAGCAAAGCCCAGAACTGGCATTTGGATGTGCCAATGAAATATTCCACATCATGTCACATCATGTTTAGTAGATTATCCGGGGCTTATCGGAAAGGGGGGGGAGTCATTTTTCTCTCTGGCTTTTGCTCAGGATCTCACTCTTCCGGGATTGTGGTTTCAGTTCGGGATTGTCGCTCCTCCGGGGTCGTTATCTGGGAACAGGCCAGGCTTGGTCGGTGGGTGGTGAGCAGTTGCACTGTGTATCACTCATTTGTATATTTTGTTACTGTTATCATTATCTCCACTATTTTAATATTAGTATTAATTTAAGTTTTATTTCTATTATTAAACTGCTCTTATCTCAACCTACGAGCCTCCTTACCCTTGCCCCCCAATCCTCTCCCCTATCCCCTGGGGGTGGGGGGCAGTGGGTGAATGGCTGGGTTGGGTGGGGGCCAGGGGCTAGCCCAGGGAAACTATCTCGAGTAGTTAGGTGTTCAATCACCTTTTAAACATGGTCCTATGGGACTTCTTGTCTTTGCACACACAGTGATATTTTATCCACTTATGAATGTTATGATTTGTGATTCGATATGGCCTGTGGTTTCAAAAAGATGCTGAGCTTGTCATTGAGGTTACCCTGGAGAGACAGACGGATTTGTTTAGATCATTCTTTGCCAGCCTTTGCTAATCTTTGCACTCTTTAGAGAGGTTTGTGAACAATATAACATCTAAGAGACTTCCAGAATTACAGATGTCCCAAAAGAATACAAAAGAGTACAAAAATGCATAGAGCAACACTGACAGATTTGATCACGGGGTTCAGCCCACCATCCTACTTTCAAGACGCTTTATGAAACCCCTCAGTCCAGTTAAATAAATCCTCTCTTAAATAAAGCCACTCTAACTTCACAGCAAGATCTAGTTTTCAGTTTCCATTGTTCCTGTCACAGTCCTATGCACTGAGGTTCAAGGATGTCAAGGAAGTTGATTTGATCAATACTGCTCAGTCTCAGAAATTTAAATTTCAGGTTTACTGGTTTCCTTCCCAATATGCAGTTATACAAACTAAGGGCTCACACTGATTCTGCATGGAGTCCCAAATGGTTGGCACTGCTGAAAAGTTCAACTCTGTTAAAATTAGCCTGATTTTTTTAAATCCACATTCTCTTTGGTCAGTGCTGTGGATTTCCTTATCCCACCATTTCCTAGTACAAGCGACTGAGGAAGAAAAATTTGCAGATGGCATAAACTGGCAAAATAATAAAAAGTCTGGCTTTTAACCTCTCCCTCAACCTTCATAATCTAAATCAAGTTGGAGGGATATGAAGAATAATATAAAGATACAATGTTTTACATAAACAGATAATGGTAACCATTAAAGCAGGCACTTTTCTCCCTGTATGACATTAACTGCCACCTGAAATTAAGAATCTTCTCTCTCTTTTGAAAACATTAGACTTTTGCTGTTGCATTATATAGAAATAAAAATGCTTCACTTGTATTAATTCGAGGTGTTACAAACTGAAACAATAATCTTTTAATAGTAGTTTTAGTACAAGATAGATGAATGTGTTGGATGTTGCAGATTTTCAAACAGAGAAAAAAATATACAAATGAAGTGAAGATCAAATTTCTTGTGGTTGAACTCATGAAGTAAAGACGGAACATATTTTGTTTGTTTGGATTCTTGGGGAACAAGCTGTTTTCATGGACACTAAAGCAAGCACTGTAATGTATTGCATTTCAAAATCACACATTTATAAAATAGGGAATATACTAGTGTATTTGGTTTCTATGACTAGTTTTTGGTAGCGGGGGGGCACCCAATACAGTCAGTCTCAAGCACAGAAAGTGGAAATAATTCTAAAAAGTGAAAACTTGAATAAATGCACCTTTGTTTTCTAAATGATAACATACAAAGGAGGAAAAATACTTGCACTAAATGCTGATGTAATCCTTTATATCAATAGGATCTAATAGTGTAAATCTGTTTATCATACATTACTTTCTCACATGAGTCTAATTCAGACTGGTTATTAAAAATGGCTACATTTTAAACGTCCTGTCTTACTAGACCCCACCAACCTCCTCATGATCCAGGTCTTCATGATGCAGTATTTTACCTTAATTCCCATACTAATGTTTCACTAGGAAAATGTATGATAAAAATAAACATTGTATATCATCCTTATTGAATATAATAATATATTCATTGAATACAATACCTATATAATAATATATTATATTGAATATAATACCTACCTACTTGGCAGGTATTTTGTAAGTTTTACTAGTAAAGTTTAAAAAGATGGTATTTAAAGACAATTGTATTTCAGAAATAGTTAGGAGGAGTGTCTCAAAAGTTTTCAAACTTTGAAAATTGTTCCTGTGCCATTCAGGAAGAAAACCAAGATCCTTCAAGATTTCCTGCAAAGAAACAGAGAATGAGAAACTTAGAGTAGAGAATAACATTTTGTTATTGGAACCACTATTTGACTGCAAGGCATCATCAATTCATGCACAGGTGCTGCTTTGGAAGCTCCTTAGCAAAAACTGCATGCAGTGAACACCCTCAGCAAAAATTCCTGTTAACTCTGATTCACTCTATAACAGCTGTGCTCGCAACCAATCATGATTTTCCAAAAGCCCTATGTTGCACAGTTCTTAATGTCCTGAACTGGTGCCTCTGTCCCAAGATAAACAAGCTGCTCTGTATTGATTTATGACTGGCTGCATTTGGGAATTACTATGTGGTAGGGTATTATTACATTTCTAAATAAACAATGATGCTGAGCATGAAAATGCTAGCCTCTGAATCCACTGAAACACAAGATGGATCTCAATATCCCTAAAGGAGGAGTAAGTTAAACTCATTAGCTTTAGGGACACAATAAACACTGTCTGTTTCTAATTATATTGGTGAGTCACAGAAGCATGCAAATTAATAGGACACTTTTGTGTGCCTGAAGTCTGTCAGCCTCTTGAAAAACAGTGTGCTTGTCCCTCTTCCTTTCCACAAGTACAACCAATCACTGAGCAGCATTAGTGCAACATCACAATCCTTAATCTCCTTTATATGGAGACATTTATACTATCACTATATAAACATTACACAAGGAAATACACAGCCTCTTTGCTGTTTGTGCCAAGCGGTAAAAATGTGATGAGGCTTAAGAAGTGTTCTACTACATAAGTAGATCTAAAAACATCCCAGTCACACCTACTCAGACCACCTCAATTTCAAAAACATTTAAAAATCTACTTTTAAAGGCTATCATCATAATAAAAGTGACAGAAAAGAGAACATATTTAAACAAAACCCAAACTTCAAAACAGGGATTCAAGTATGATGGTCTTTACAACCTCTTAAGGATCAGCATTATGCAGGCTATTTCTTCTTCATTATGGGCATATGATTTTTCAGATTAGAAGTGCACTTTAGACAGCTGCAACACTAACTTCCTGATTGCTTAACTTTTGTAAGATTCTGTTCATTAAGAAAACCTAGGAAAGAGAACAGAGGTTACCTAAATTGGATGTTTCATGTGGGTACCTGTTTGGTTTTTTTTTTTGGGGGGGGGTTGTTGGTTTAAACTGCAGAGACACCATGATAAATTGAGTTTCATCATGACAGTTGTGATTATTCCTCAATTGCATGTAGTGGTAGACCATGTGTATGCTGCACAGTCATTTTGGCAAAACTGCCATGTAAGTAAGACTGTGGTTTATTCAGCTTGGACAAAGTACCTTTTAGTGGTTAGAAAAAGAATTTAGAGAAGTAGCAGGAAAACAAATTGTTGTACTTTTATCTATCCCTCTCTCTCCTGAGTCCACTCCCGCACACTGGCTTAGAAATTTCACAAGTTAAAAAAATTCCAGTAGATCTCTGATCCAATTTTCCTCCATAAGCATCAGCAATAACCCCTAGATCTCTTTGATTCACATTCCTCTCTCTCCTAGTCCCTCTGTTCACATTCCTCTCTCTCCCAGACCCTCTGCCAAAACAAGTCCATAACAAGAAAGGCACATGCAATACCATTTAACTGTAAGTTTATACTAAAACAATGCACTAATAAAACCAACACAACTTCAATGTATTCACTCCAAGACCAATAAGTTTTATAGCTCTCATTTGGACCTGTATACTTTGGAAAATATGCTAACATAATGCATGCAAATTCTCTAGCATGAATAAAATTTATTTTATTCTGGAGCAATTACTGTGTGCGCAAAATGCATCTGGGAAAGAACAACCCCAGGTTCCA
>NW_010332180.1:0-5370 GCF_000700745.2 Antrostomus carolinensis
TTAAGGTCCCTTCCAACCCAAACCAGTTGATTATTTTATGATTAAAAGTACATCCTATTCCCACACTGACCTGTTCATCCTCTGCCTCCAGCCCGTGGAGCTGTGACACCTGTGCTGGCCAAACCCAAAACCACTCTTGGATAAAATTTCTTTTTACCAGGAAGTTTTTTATGGTTATGACCAAATCCCTGTTCTCTGATGAACATATGAAGCACTTTTATTCTTTCAGTACAGAGTATGGTTTCTTCTCTTCCCAAGAGCCCTCTCTAGTTGTTCAGCATCCTAGAGGTGGGCACTGGCCCTGGGCAGAGGGTTCTCCAGGGGGGCAGAGGGTTCTCCGGGGGGGCAGAGGTACCTGTCCTGTCTTCTCCAGCTCCCTGCCTGGCTGTCACAGCTGGATGACATTAGCTCCTCTGGCCACAGCGGCACATTGGGAGTGGCTAATTGCTAATTACCCTCTCTGCTCCCAAGGCTTTTCAGCCTCCCTTCTTCCCAGGCTATTTCCCTATTTCATAAAAAAAAATATATTCATGATTTATGTTAATTTTTCCACTTGTAGAAATGACTTCAGAAGAGACAGAACAACAAAGAGGGCCCTGTTTCTGATAGACGTCTAGACTAGAGATTAAAGAACACGACTTTTAAATTCATTTATTGTAGTTTTCCGTGGGTAACCAGCACCCATTCCAGTCCCAGCGCCGTCACCCAGCGGGTGCTCGGGGGCAGCGGGCGCAGGGCCGGTTCTTCCCGGTTCTTCCCGGCAGGTGGTGCCGCCGAGCCGGCCCCGGGAATAAAGTCAAGAGAAGAAACGGGAGAAATGTGACCGAGATGGGGCAGTTGGCAGAGAGGGAGGGAGCGGGTAGGGAAGAGAGAACAAAGAACCCACGCTCCGGGAGGTGACTGTCCTCTTTGGACTGCGGGGAAAAATAAACTTACGGGGTTGCTGGAACAGGAGACGCCTTTGTCTGAAAGGGCTTGTAAAAAAAACCAGCACCAGCTCATCCCGCCGCTCCCCTCCCATGCTGAAGGGAAGGAGGGATCCTGGGAGCCGGAGCGGGGGAAGCGCAGCGCCTGCCCCAGTTCCCCCGAGCGCTCCGGGCTGGTGCCGGCTGTGGGCGCCCGCAACCGGGGCTGGGGGGGATCCAGGTGGCCCCTACCCTTGCTGCCCCGCACCCTCCGGGGATTACTGGGCGTTGTTTTGAGCCAACAGCAAAAACTAGCAAGATTACAAAGTGAAATTCCGGAGGAAATTTAAAGAGCATCCGGATCCGGAGAAAGAGAGAAAGAAAGAGGAAGGGAGAAATAAATCAAAACGTGGAGAGAATCTCGGGGAGCTGAAGAAAGGACGGGAGAGAAAGAAGCTTGCCCCGCACCCTCCGGGGATTACTGGGCGTTGTTTTGAGCCAACAGCAAAAACTAGCAAGATTACAAAGTGAAATTCCGGAGGAAATTTAAAGAGCATCCGGATCCGGAGAAAGAGAGAAAGAAAGAGGAAGGGAGAAATAAATCAAAACGTGGAGAGAATCTCGGGGAGCTGAAGAAAGGACGGGAGAGAAAGAAGCTGACACCCGGCAGAGATGGGGTGAGACCGGCAGTTTATTATTCTTGAATTGCTTTTATTATTCATGGCCGCGGAGCTATTTTGAAGGTAATAGCAAAAGAAATGAAGGTTTTAAATTGCATTTCTCTTCCACATTGCAAGCTTTAAAGTTTACACTTGCCTTTTATTTTATGGGTTAGAAAGTAGATAATTGTGAGTCTCTGCAACTTCTTTAAATAAACTCGTATGTAAGGGAAGCCTCTAGTGATCTATATGTTCTATGAAATCCAAACTGGGAGGCTGGGTGGGAGGACTGGAGCCGAGCTCCAGTGTCTTCACAAACTTTTCCAGAAGTTAGAAATGAGGGATTTTTGTTTGGCTGTTGTGACTTTGGCATTCAGTAAAATGGATCCTGTTTGCATTTCTAAATGGCTAAACAGCTGATTGAAAATCCCTGATGATTTAGTTTATGATCCCCCTCAGATTTTCTAAGAGTGAAATAATACAGCATGGACGTGGCAGTGGATTTTGGCATGGAAAGAGGAGCTTAGTCTG
The DNA here is from genome assembly GCF_000700745.2 of Antrostomus carolinensis. NCBI lineage: Eukaryota > Metazoa > Chordata > Aves > Caprimulgiformes > Caprimulgidae > Antrostomus > Antrostomus carolinensis. The sequence continues at coordinate 2,096 of NW_010332180.1, forward strand.
GTATTTAGTTTATGTCCTAGTTGTAAGTCTCAACCATGTAACTCTACGGACCTGACGTGTTGTGAGTTTCTTGTGCAATAGACTCTTTGTGGCTGTTTGAAATCAGGGTGGATCTGTAGGGAGCCTGTCTGATCAACTCCCTCTGAGCGTGTGGGTTTGACAACACAAGGGAAATAAATAACATTTCTTAGGGGCTTGTTTTCCTTTTGCTAATTGTCCTCTTGGACTACCTAGATAAACTGACTGAACAGTCAAACACGGATCCAAGAGGCAGAAAAAAGGTAGAGGTGAAGAATCAGAAGTGACAGCAGCGTGAATCTGGCATAGATCCTTTGAAGCTGGCAGAGTATGTGCTGATCCAGGTTAAATCAGAAAGTATCCCTATTTTTCTGTAACTTTTCCTGTGATCCACAGAGTTACTGGAAAACTTCTAGAACTGCCAGGAAGGGTTTAGCAAGCAGATAGCTTGAGACTAGAACTTTTATTAGAGTTAGTGGGTGAATCCTTCTGCAGGTGCACCCAGCAGTTATGTGACTTCTTTAGAGTGTCACGAGCTTCCATGGAAAATGCTGAGATAGTGGCACCATCTCAGCCTGTGTAAACCTCGCTGTCTAATTATAGTGATGTAGTTGCAAAAGTATTGTTAAGCCAGAGATGACATTTCTATTCAAAATTCCTGATTTCCATTTAACTCCTGAGATGAAAGTGTCTTTTTGCTTGTACGTTGACCACATGGGGATATTGAGTAGCTTTCAGCGACGTTTCGATTACTCTGGATACAAAAGAGATTAAAAGTACATCACCTCTTACATCATATTCTGGCAGTTGATTTTAGTTAACTTATTTTTAAAGGCAAGGATTCTGGTCTCATTCCTCCATATTAGATTTCTTTGTAACATCATGTTCTGGTTTTTCTGGATAAGTTCTCTGTGGACTCTTTTGTATCCTCTGTACTGTCCATATTAATGTGTTAGCACCTCTCTGGAGAGGACAGTTGTAAGTAACACTTGATTCTGAGTTTAGTTAGGTCCCAGCTGAGTCTTTGGTGGACACTTGGCTCACCTTTCTCTGACTCTCTGCTGACGGCATTGTCAAGTGTAAGATGCAATTTACCAGCTCTAATTTGAGCAGTGTAGAGTTTACCTGCTTGTCATATGTATCGAGCTGATGATTCACCTGCATTTATCTACACTGTCATCCCACTGACCTCTGCTAAACAGGCAACTTGAGATGGCCTTGTCAGAGGGGCTGCTGGTTGTTGGGCTTTTGGAGCTCTGACAAGGGCAGGTCTAAGTTTAGGTTGGATGTGAGGAAGAATTTCTTTGCTGAAAGGGTTCTGAGGCATTGGAAGGGGTTGCCCAGGGCAGTGGTGGAGTCCCCATCCCTGGAGGGATTGAAGAGTCGTGTAGACATAGTGCTGAGGGACAAGGGTTAGTCGGGGACTGGTCAGTGTTGGGTTCATGATTGGACTCGATGAGCTTAAAGGGCTTTTCCAATCGAGGCCATTCTGTGTTCTGTGAAAACAGCAAATCTTGGGGACTTGTAGTGAAGCTGAGCAGCCAGCTGTGCCTGGAAGTACGACGGCTCCTGTAGATTATAATGAAGCTGCAGAGGCAGAATGTGTTGCAGGCGTGGAGAATTTTGAAATGTGCATGTATCTTCACTTCTCTGGTTCTAATTATTGCTGGACATATTTTCTGGACTGGAATGCATAAAGAATTACTTCGCTGCAGTCTGGCTCTGCTGGGATTTTTTAACTTTAATTGCTGTACAGACTTCCAGCGACGGATCTGTGTGTCTCAAAAGAAAGAGCTGCTGAAGCTTAGTAGCAGAAGTAACAGTTGTCCCAGGAAGGTGAGTGCGCAGATTGTGTTGTAGACACCCAGTAAGTAGCATAGTGTTCAGCAGCCAAGATGCTCTGTAGATGGAGACTGGTTTCCAAAAGGAAAAAAACCCCTCTCTCTCAGCTGTGTTGTGTCTTTAAATGTCCTTGATCCCCTTTCTCTGTGCCTGACCTTGCGTGCTTGTCACTGTTCCCTACGCTGATCCAACAGGAGTATATTCAGCCAGGATTCCTTTGCTGCCCTTTATCTGCAGACAGGCCGTGTGGCAGCTGCTTTTCATTCCTGTGCTAAGCCCTGCTGGGTAATCTCTTGGGAGTTGGGGGAGGCAGAAGGGAACACAGCCCCTAGCCAGCTCCCATTGCTGGACCTGAACTATTCCACCTTCTCTTTGTGGCTGTGGGGTGGAAGTCTGGCCTCCTTCAATCCCATCTGGACACTAGCAGCATCTATGTATTTTCCCCAAGGTGACATTATGCAGTGCAGAATGAAAGGGAAGCTGCAGCTAAGAGGGCTTGAAAACCTGCCTGATGGTTGGAACAAAGGGCTGGGAATCCATTCTCCCAAACTTTGTTCCCAAAGCAGTTCTGTAGTTCGGTGTCTATCAGTCAGTGTCCTGGGGGCTCGTGCCCAAATCCTGGGTGGGTGATACCAAAGCACCGTTTCCAGTGCAGCAGTAGAGTCCGTAGGTTCTGGAGGGAGTTACACCCAGTCCTGGCTCAGAGGAGGGGTTAGACTTTGGGGAGAAATGTGAAGGAAAAGAGATGAGGTTTGACTCTCATTAACCCGCACTTCTTCCCCAAACAGCATTGACATACAGTCAGCAGCTATTCAGGCGCTGAGGGAAGATAAAAGGAAACAAAGACAGACAGCGGCGGAGGAGGAGGAGGTTGGTTCTCATGCCCTCTCTGTGTTCCAGTTCTGCCTTTTGAAATACTGGGCTCTGTCTGTCTGAAAAACATTTTTCCTCCCTCTCTGCCCTGGCCAAACCTCTCCCTGAAATTCTGCTGGACCATGCTGCTTTGTAGGGTTTCTTACAGCCCAGTGCTCTGGCTGGTGATCCAGCAGAAGGGAGAGCCCTGGCCCTGCCGCGGCCAGCACAGCCTCCCCGCTGACTCAGCGTGGCGCTGGGCTGAGCGCCAGAGCTCAGCCACGTATCTTTCATGCTCACACACTCACCCCTTTCTGCTCTGCATGAGCTGCCCTGTGAACACCCAGCCAGGAGATCAGACCTTGCACAGGGAAAGGACTTTTTGGGAAGATTGCAGGGAGAATTGGGAAATCCTTAACCTCCTGCTGCAGCTGGCATTGGGCCTTTTATCAGAAGACAACCTCATTTTTTGGGAAGCTTCCTCACTGTGGCTGCACATTGGGCACAGTGCAAAAATATGTTCCTGGGTCTCCTGCACTCTGGAGATATCCTGCTGCTGTCAG
>NW_010332180.1:5389-26530 GCF_000700745.2 Antrostomus carolinensis
CCTTGTAGCTGAGTCCTGTTGTGCACATGGTCCACAGAAACACATGATTCTGCTGATGTGGTAATTTGTGATTTCTTGTAAGACATTTTTTGGTTTGGTTTTTTGGATGAAGGGAGACTACAGACTGCCTAGATGCAGAGCAGAGTATTTGAAGTGATTATCCTCTCTGCGTCCAAGTGCAGAGAGGCTCCTTTCTCTGACAAGTAAATGAATATCCCTGCAAAGAGAAGCTGCAGTGAAGGAGAGGAGGTGCAGGCTGGGGAACAACACATGGACTTCCTAGAGATGACCTTGACTGAACCCCATCCAGGAGCACCAAGGCAAATGCAGTTAATGATGTCCCAGCTCAGCCTCCCCAGCACATTCCAGCAGCTGCCTTAAGTGGCTAAAAGACTTGATTCTAAACCTCAGACCTATTCACTCTTTGTGTCCCTGGGGTGCTCTCAACTCGGACTCACCCACCAGATCTTTCTCTTAAACCACTATACTCACATCCAGGTCTGAATCCTGCTTTTTTGTCATACACTTTGCTTTGGAACTGGAAACAGGACAGAAACATTCATATGAATCTGGGGAATGGTGACCAAAAGCTTCCCTCTCCAGAGCAAACAGGAGGTTTCTTTTCTCTGCTCATACAGCGAAGGGTGGGGGTAGGTGAGCAGGATGGGATAAGTAATTCAGTTAACTAAATGGGCATGTCACAGGCAGGCAGACAGGACTGGGAGGCGAGAATTACTGAGAACAAAAAAATAAGAGGATCTCAGTGAGAAAAAAAAAAAATCTTCCAGATTGCACAGAAAATCGGAGAAGAACAAGGACAAAGCATAAGTCAAATGCAGCTGTTCAATCAGAAACAGACCCCTCCCCACACCCAATAGCTGTAGAAGCTATTGAGCGAAGACATCGCTGGATGCAATAAAAGATCTAAAGCAAACAATAAAACCCTGATTTCTTCTTCTCCCTCTCTCCCTTTCTGAAGAAATCTGGCAGGAGAGCTGCATTTTAGCAGTTGCCCTTAGGTTTAGGAACCCCCTGAAGAGAGACCAAGCCTGTAACTCAAACAAGGTTTTCCCAAAGAGATGCTATTTGCATTGGAAATACCTTGGGAAAGTAAAAGCAGTAAAACACAGTTTCTCTGAGGTGTAAAGACCCCAACAGGCAGCTGAAGTTGGGGTGGGGCAAAGAGAGAAGGGAGTGAGCAAGCAGTGAAGCCCACTGGAGTTGCCACAGGGCTGTTGAAATTTAGACATGAAGAGAAATGTTTTGCTGCACATTTCATAGGCTCTGTGTCCTTCCTCTAACCTGGGCCGTGCCTTGAAATGGGAGATGTTTCTTTATAGGATTGGATGCCGTTACCTTGTGGCAGGAGGATGCAGAGGAGAACGTGGCCTCTTCCCAGCTCTGTCTTGTGACTCCTGTGGCTTAAACCAAAAATCTCTTCACCTTTTTACTTCTGTTCTGCTTTTAGACTCAATCTGCCGCTTTGAGAGTATTTTTTTTTTGTTGAGGATTAGAGAGAGGACTGTGAAATCCTCCTGTTAAAGACATACCTAGCAGAGGGATTAAAGGTGGCTTGCTCAAAGATGTGTGTGGCGAAGCCTCTGTGTGAGATGGGCTCTGTGAGCTGAGCTCCCAGCAGCCTGGTGTCAGCAGCTCAGCTTCAGCTTGGACATGGTTTTACTGCGGCGCGCAGTCCTGTGTTACTGTGGTGATGCCTCTGTATATCCTGATCCATACGGTCCCACGCACTGCAGGTGTGTCATGGGACCATCCTGGCACCAGTCCCTGAGGATGCTGTCTCCTAGACAGGAGATGCTGCAGTCCTTTGGAGAAGCCTCTCTGTGAGGTGGCTCATCTCCCTTTCTGGTGTGCTCTCGTGTGTTCTGTTAGCAGCACTGGGTTATTTTAGAAGATCCCACTTAGGAAGAGGCCCCCGTGCCTGTACAGAGGAGGGTAGATCCCACATCCAGACAGGACACTCAAGGACAGTCCATCCATCCAGCGACACGTGTCTGGAGATTACACAGAATAGAGAGGGCAGCGCTGGTTTGAGTCTTCCCCAGACTCTGCCACCTTTCATGCCCACTGTTCCCCTGCTTGGTGAAACGTGGCACCAGTGCAAAGGACTGAATTGATGCCATCTGTACCTCCTTGGCACAGGGCACTGCTTGCAGGATGTGCTTCTCCTCCAGGGTCCTGGCAGTGTGTCACTGTGTCCTCACCTGACAAGGTCCCTCATCCAGCCTTAGCAAACTCGGTCCCTTTGGCCTGCTCGGTCCCTTGCTACTCTGCTGAGACTATAAATTAAGAGGACGAATAATGATTTTTCTCTCCTGGCAATGGTGAAATAAGCAACTATTCATTAAGAAATCAATTTGGATGCTGTAGAGAGGGGAATAATATAAGGACCAAGGTGGAAATGAGACCAGTGTGCATTTTACGCATTGTCTTAATGGCCACTGAGTCAGAGACTCCAGTCAGTGAGCAAATGGGAATCGATTGATCCCTGTCCTGTATTCACTTGTCCTCCCCAAACACCTAGTGACCTTCTTCCAGCTTCTCTGTAAGGAGAAGCCACAAGAAGAGGCAGTTGGGTCTTTACTCAGGCAGCATCCTGGAGCCAGGTGCTTTGCTGATGTGAAGAACACATTCGGAACAGCTACATGAGTTAGGTCATCTCTTCTTTTCCTTTTCAGCTGCTTGGTTTTGCCTGGTAGCTGGCAGCTTGCTGCTGGAGCTTTATGGAACATTCATCGGGGATAGGTCATTTTTAAGCTATCAGTGGGACGTGGGATATTGAATTTTGCTCTTCCCCCCTGGGCTGGGAACAAATGTTGGCAGAGATGAGTCCTGGATCCTTTCCAGTTACCGTCAGGCACTTGCTGATCGTGTCTGTGTCTCAGCCAAATCTTTGTCCTTTCAGTCATTTGCTTTGGTTTTTCTTAATTATCTGCGAAGGACAGCCTTGGGGGGATGTAAGCGGTTTTATTTACACATGCCCTTTTCACTGCTCTGTCTGTATTGTTACCGGGACTCCCAGCTGGGAGCAGGAAAAGAAGTGTCAGTGTTTAGGGATGTGTGGTGTATCCAGCATATACACTTAAAACATAGGAGAAGAGAGAGCTGTAGCAAGAGAGAGCACACCACCGTTTGAATCCTAGGGACTTCCAGGACTATTTTAAAATGCTTTATAGTGTTTTTGGAAACAAGAGGTCAGCAGCTTGGCCAGAAGCAAGCTAAATACAGACAATACAGACGGGTGCTCCTCAGGCATTACTCTGCTCATGCATCTTGGATCTGGCTTTCAGCACCTGTGCTTTTCCTGCTCTGAACTTCCCTCAGTCCTGTGTCCCCACCTTGGTAATCCACTCAGCTGTGCTGAGCTGTGTCAAACCCTGCCATGGTTCTTTGCTGCTAAAGGAATCGTAGAAAGGGTGAGGTAGAGACATTTTCTATTTAATAAGCCATTTGTGACTTCTTAGAGATGTGTCCCAGGATTTGCAGACTTTCTTGCTTTTCTTCTCTCTTGCTTTGCATTGCAGCCTGCTCCTTCTGTCCGTTTCTTGGACTCGAGGAGAGCTTTTGTTTTATAGCATTTGCTTTAACAAGGGAGTATTGAAAGGCAGGTTTCCAGGCTAGTCAGTATCCTTGACAAGGAAATTCTTGCACTAGCTGGATACAGTTTGTATCATTTGATGGATTTAAAACAAACATAGACTTTTACACACTGCAAAAGGAGCATGAACATCTCTCTGCTGTTCCCAAGCAGAGCACAAAGCTCTCCTGAGCGTTACCTACAGAGCTTAAGCAACTGCTTCCTAGAAAGCACTGTCCCCATGCCAGGCTGGCACTGTACTCAGGTAGTTGTGAAAAGGCAAGGACATGCTGGCCCCATAAAGCGATCTCCAGTCGCTGTTATCAGGAACATACAAGTTGGCAGCAACTGTTCCCATTTGCAGTGAGGAAAGGGGAAACATCAAAGATCATTTCAGGAGATTCTGAATAGTTTTCTTCCCGTGGAGGGAGGTGGGTACGGGGCTTCCCTCCTTGGCACCAAGCAGGCAGGTGAAGTTCTGACAAGCCCTGTCGGTGTTGATGCCAGTTTGCTGTCTGTTGGAAGCAAAGCACATCTGGTGTAACTGGCAGCAAGCCTGTTTGGAAATCCTGCAAGACTTTCACATTTGTAACTGGAAGGGATAGACTTCTCAAAGTTTTGTTGTTCCAGGGAAGGCTATAAGGCATGAACAAATACATGAGGAGTGTCGAGACAGCAGTGATTATGTGCGGGCACAAAAAGTAGAGCACCCCTCCCCATCAGCACCATCAGCGGGGCATGTTTCAGTGCACGTGGGACCAGGCAAAGAGCGTGGATGTCCAGGAGCTGTGTGTTGGGCAAGGGAGCAACCAGGTCAGCCTCATCTGAGTAGAAAAAGCATCACTTGGGCTTTTCTTCTGTCTGACAGGTTTTCCAATGGCATTTTATTTTCTACACCTCATGTTCAGAAGGAAAGTAATGCTGGCTTTTGTGGTTAGTGACACTGTAATTACGGGACAACTGACATCTGAGTGGCTTCCTGAGCCTCTCCTGTCTTGGAATGATCAGGAGGAAGGCAGTGGGGTTTTCCAAGTATTAAGATGCTCTAAGATGACCTGTTTGAAGGCAGTCTTAGCAGAGAGGCTGGGAGATCTGGGTTCTCTCCCCCTTCTGCAGGCATCCTGCATCGTGCAAATTCACTTTCTTGCCCTTTTTCTCCCCTTTTGAGATACGCAGTCTCAGTTGATATGGGAGAGAGCAGGGTGGGGACCATTTACTGGAGAGCCTAATTTACAAAGCAAATGAATAGCACAGCTCTCATGTCTCTCATGTCATGGGGAGACAGCACAGGGCAGCCGCAGGGGCTCCTCACTGCTGGGGTCTGGGATCGTGCCTGGCTCCGTGGAGCACGTGGAAAGGGGTGCACACAGTGGGTGGATTCTCGTGTGTGATTGCAAACCCTGTCCCTGCAGGCAGGGAAGGATTATCTCTGGGAATGTGTCAGGGTGCATGGCAGGGGGCTGTTTGAAACATCAACTTGGTCTGAAACCTGCTGCAGTCAGCAGGATGGTTTCTATGGGCTCTGGGTGCAGACCTCGCTGGATGAGTAGTGAGCACAGGAATAGCTGCTGTGCGTGAGGGGTGATCTCTGAGGAGGGTTTTCCATCATGCAGCCGGCATCACGTGTGCATGACTGGAAACACTCGAGTCTTCCAGGCTCCTCTGTGGCCTTCTCCCAACAGCCAGTGCCTGCTGCCAGAGGGATTTACTCCAGTTACACAGCTCACCCAATTATCTCCCATGTCAGGGAAGAAAACTTGTTCAGTGATGAGAAATCATTACAAATTACAAGCTTTGTGAGTTTGGGACAAATGAAGCCCCTAAACGCTGCCTAGTTGAACGCTCTGTCTGTGCTCTGTGTGATAAATAACAGCTGCCTTTTCCATCGCTAGGAAATGAATCACTGTGGAGGCAAAACCAAAAAGGAGCCTCAGTCCAACTAGGAGACCCGAGAAAGAAGCTGTTGGAGGAGAGAACGCACACTAACTCCACTGGCCTGTAGTCTGTCTTACCCTTCTTACTAACAAATGTCAACAACTAGGTAACGTCCTTCCTCTCTTCTTTCTGACAGTAGCCCAGGACTTGGGGGTTAAGGTGCAGAAACAAGAGTTTTTCATTACTCTGTACATACTGTGTCTCAAAGGATAAGTTGTGATCCATGTAAAGTTTAGTATCTGTTAGTGAAGCCTGGAAAATTGGAATCTCATTCCAGAAACAGACTGTGGCTGAATAAAACCAGGCAGAGAGGATGTGGAGAAAGGGCTGGTTTAGACCATCAAGAGATCTGAGTCAGGGCTGTAAGCTGAGAACAAGGCTTCAAAACTGGGAGCTAGCAGGGAGCATTTTATTTCCTTCCTAAGTTTTGGTGATGGCTTCAGAAAGCAGCAGGTACATTTGTCTTTGGATTGATGGGAAGCTCTGCTCATTGCAGCTGTGAGGGCTTGGAATGGGGAGGAAATAGAAACGTCTGGATTTTGGGAGCTTGCACGTAGCAGGATTGTGACTGTGTCTTGTTTGCAGCTGTCGTGGGGATGGGGGATGTTTCCAATCACATCAGATTTCACTAGGTTTGGGTAAGGAGGGTGGCAATGGCCAGTGCCTTGGGTTTTAACCACAGTCAGATGAAGACCCCAGGCCCTGATGCACCTGGACTGTTGTGTCATGGAAACATTCCTTCCTGCCTCCTGAAACGCTCCAGTTACATCCTGATGCCTGAGATTCAACTCCTTAATTCAGCTCAGATATTACTGGTTACAAAATCCAGGCAGTGCTTGGTTCAGTGCTTTCTTGCAGCAGCTGCACATTGTGTGGTGAAGTGTTTCCTTTAATTCATTGTTAAGTGACTTGCTTTTAATCCTGCGATGTGACCTCTCACTGCAGGATGCGCTTCCCAAGCATGAGTCAAGAGAGGAAGAGCTGTGCTAAGGGGAAGGTGCTTTTTGTGCTCACATCCCAAACACATCTTCCATCCATCCATCCATTTCCCTAGAGTTCCAGCTTGGAGATATCCTATGGAGCACAGATAATACAGCAACCAGAGAAATCATATACCTGGTGGAGCTGCTTTGAACTGACCACTAAGGTGGGGAGGGATGGTGAGAGAAAGCTTCAAGTCAGGCTAAAAATAATATAACCTCTAATCATTAGCATAACTGTGCCACGCTGGCTGTGTGTGAAGAGCCATCAGGTATGTCCCAAAAATGAGATTGTGATGTCCTATTTGTGCTTCTGCTTGCAAGTCTTGTGCCCATCCTTGGGTGAATGTGAATATAAGATCTACTCACCTGAAGGCGTAGTCTGGTATTGTTGGAAAGAGCAGGCTGTGGTCTTTAGAAATGTCTGAAGACTGCAGGGGAGGACAGAGAAGCTCTAGAGGAAGGTAAAAACCTGTACCTGCAGTTAAAGACCCTTGGTTATTGTTTGTTATTGTGCCAAGGGTATTTTCATAGACCAAGGTCACTGGTGTGCAGTGAAAGTTGTCATCATGCTGCTGGATGGTGGGCAGATAGAAGGCATATATAGCCATGGGCTTTTACTTTGCAGGGGCATCAAACAGGCTTTAAAAAAGTCCCAAGGATGTGGAGGGCTCCTGGGGAGAGCACAGAGGAGCCCAGAGGTCCTGAAAAACCAACTCACAGGAGTGATGGAGAACTTGGGTCATGACTGCCCTAATAAGAAGGGACACTGGGCAATACCAGCCCAGTGGGGAGCAGCTACTCCCGGCACAGAGGCTCAGTGAAGGGCTGGTGGTTGGGCAATGCTGCCTCCTTGGGAGCTGCACTGCTGAGCACCTCGTGTCTCAGATCCCTGGAGAGAAGGCGAATAGCAGAAGTGCTGCTGGCGGTGCATAATGCAACACGAGTGCCAGGAAGTCAATGTGCTTCCCCCATTGCTCAGCTTCCCCTCTGCCCTGACAGCCCTCTTCATTTCATTTCTCCTGCAGGGAGCAGCCAATCTTCAGCACCAGGGCCCATGTTTTCCAGATTGACCCTGCCACCAAACGGAACTGGATCCCTGCCAGCAAGCATGCCTTGACTGTCTCCTATTTCTACGATGCCACGCGCAATGTGTACCGGATCATCAGTGTGGGGGGCACCAAGGTAGGGGGCATTTGCTGACAGCATCACACAGTTTGACAGCAAGGTTTTTTCCCAGCCAAATTCTGTTCTGGAGTTGATGTTTTTGGTGTCAAGTTGGTCAGTTCTCAGCATGGGAACATCTTTCCTGCAGGGAATGGAAGGTAAAACATTGCCTCTGTGCTCAAGTGTATTTAGTGTTAGATGCTGGAATCTGTGCTGATGGAAAAATGTGCCCTAGGGTCGATGTCATCCCTCCCTGCCCCACTCTGTCCTCACCCCCTGCCCCTCCAAGCATGCAAAACACGTTTTTTATCCTGTGCTAAAACCAGCCTCTGTAGATGTAATGAAATGACAGACAGAGGTTGAGGGCATCTCAGAGGAAGTCTCCTCAGTCACTTACACAAAACACAATGTACTCTCCCCAAACTGTTCTTGGTAGGCATTTTCCTGACTTGTTCTTGAAGACCTCCAAAGGCAGAGATTCAGCAGCCTTCCCAGGCAGTGTATTTTGTTGCCACCCTAACCAGCAGAGAGTGTTTCGTAACAGCGAGTCCTGGTTGCTGTTTAAGCCTTTTTTTTTTTTCCCCCTCTCTTACTTGCCATGAAAATGGAGAACATCAGAAAGTTGTTAAGTCCCCAGAGACACGCTGTCTTCCCAGCAATGGAGGAAGCTGATGATACTGAAGCTTTTTTTTTTCCTTTTCTTTTTCAGTAGACAAGTTGATTGAGATTTGTTCATGTCACGTAGCCAGACTAGGAAGTTTTTTGGTCACCAAAAGACTGAACTGTTGTCTTACAGACTAAAAGCCAGAGCTTTCTACACCTAGTTCCTGGAGTACACAGGGATTATAGTGATCACTCCCACACTACCACCCCAGGGTAGCAGGCTGGAGTTTCCTCTGACTCTCAAGTATGCCTCTCTCTCTACAGGCCATTATCAACAGCACTATCACCCCCAACATGACCTTCACAAAGACATCTCAGAAATTTGGACAATGGGCAGACAGCCGAGCCAACACAGTGTATGGGTTGGGCTTTGCTTCGGAGCAACACCTCTCCCAGGTAATGCTGCAGGTGCTGGCAGAAACCTGTTGTTAGCAGGGGAAATGTCCCTGAAACCTTGAAGGTTTTCTCCTGATCAGCCTCAGAAGAAAAGGCTTTAGGAGATTGATGTAATACTGTTCTCACTGTGCTAAAATCTAATGCAAGATGCAAAGATGCTAGGGAGAGCTTGAAAGTAATATTTATGGAGTGATTTAAGCATCACAAATTTAATTAGGACTTCAAACTCTATTTCTGTCATTGCTATTTAGCTAACCCCACAGCCCTGAGTGCCAGAATCATGGGCAGGAAAGGGCAATTCCCTGAATTGTATTGTTGAAAAGAAATTAAAAAGCACGTTGAATTAAGTTGCAAAGGGAGGAGTAACCCAGGCATCAATTCTGGTTTGTTCCACATTTCAGTGTAGCGTCAGAATGACTTTTCTGCTCCCCTCTAGTTTGCTGAGAAGTTCCAGGAAGTGAAAGAAGCAGCCCGTTTGGCAAGGGAGAAGTCCCAGGATAAAACAGAGCTGACCAATCCTGCCCTGAATATCACATCTCACCAGGTAACGCTTGGAGAGAGGCATGAGTAGAGCTCACTGCAGAGCGCTGACAGCTGGGGAAAACTGCCACTGTGCTGATCTCCTCCAGTGACTTCTCATTTTCATCCCTTTCTCTCTGAGAGCTTTCTTGCCAGACACTGAGGTTTGGAGCTTCACATTTTGATGATACCTGTGGCCCTGAGGTCACTCTACTGAAACACATGAAGTAGATTGACTAACTGGCTCTTCAGTGGAGCTCCTGGGAAGGTTCACACTCCTCCCTCTTTGCCAGTTAAACTATCAAAACCATTTGATATCTTATAAAGCCATGCTAGAGGTGTAGGGGTTTTTTTGTTTGGTGTTTGTTGTTGTGTTACTTTTTTCCTTAAGAGCTGCTGGCTCTCCCTGTGCTCATTGTGACAATAACAGGCAAGTAGCTTGCAGGAGTGCATGTTGCCTGGTTGAAGATCATAGGAAGGAAAACACATGGCACTTCCAACCATTTTTCTTCCTCTTCTGGGGCTGCAGGAGGTTCTTCTCCAGGTGTCTCTGATAGGTGGTGGTGCTGTCCGTGGGGGTCCACAGAAAGACAAAGTGATTTCTTTGGCCAGGGCTCCTTAGTCACCAGCTCTGACTTCCTGTGTTGCTGTCACATTTCCACCATGGAAGAGAAGCTGTGCTGTGAGAGTAGAAATCACACCCCCCTTGGGAACTCTCCCCTAAGGTAGAACTGCATGCGTGACAGCCAGTCATTCAATTTTCTTTCCCCCAGGAGACCAAGCCAGAAAGTTTAAGCCCATCACAGATCATTCTCACATTGCACTTCCAATTGTTACCTTTCTCCCTGTATGGCTGAACAAACTCCAGCAGCAGTGGGATGGAGGGAAGAGGATAAGCTGTGGAGAACTCTACCCTCCTTTTTCCCATGCTGAAGCAGTTCAGTGCTGATGATGAAGTTGCCCTCCCAAATACTCCAGAGGTGACTCTGCATTTCCCAGAGCTTCTGGCAGTAGGGGAGGAGGTGTAGGATGGAGGACACTGCGTTCTCTGGGTTGAGTACAGATGGAGAGGCAGCAGAGGAGGAGGAGGGAGTGCGAACAGTACCTTGGTCTGCAGGGAAAAGAGGGGGAGGTAGAGGCGGTGGCTCCGCAGAGACTGGAAATGTCATGTAGGGTGAAAAAATGGGGAAAATGTAGCTTTTGGCTCCTGCTAACACTAAGCCACATCCTAATGGATGGCAAATGAAGAAGGGAGTAGAGTAAAGCATTCATAGCAGAACCAAAGTTTTAGGTAAAAGTCTCTGGTCAGTAATAATTGCTCAAGACAGAGATTTGTTTCCAGCTGCAACCTCCATCTCCTAGCTCCTCTGGCCAGGAGAAAAGGCTGGGAGTAGAGTTACTCCCTCTTATCATGTTTACACCAGGCAGAACTCATCAGGTGCCACAACAAGAACACATTCATCTGCCCTGTGCTGTGATGGCAACTTGGAACAGAAGGGATGAGGAGGTCAGAAGGTGAAGGTTAAACACAGATCAGGGAAATGGCCTAAGGCTTTGTTTGTTCTTCTCACCTGACTCAGCAGCACTAAAACTACCACAATGGGAACCCACCTTCACTCTTCCCATTCAGCCTGTCTCCTCTCTTGCTGGGAGAGCTTGGACATAAGTATGCACAGCCCCTACCTGCAGCTATCCAGCAGCCAGCGTGCTGACACAGTGGCACATGCAGTGTCCCCTGCCATGTAGACGTGCAGGTCTTGCTCTGCCTTCCCCAGCCTGTAAATACATCAGCCCATCAGCCCTTCTCCCACTGCTAATTCACAGTCTCTACATTAGTAGAGCTTCAAATATGAGTTTCATCCTTGAATAATTGATTGTGTTTCTGTTTGCAAGTAAGCAGAGAGCAGATCTGTCTCCTGAAATAAAATCAGGGCTCCCTCACTTTCTGCATCTGCACTAGTTTACTTAGGCTTCGGACTTAGAGTTGTGGACATCCCAGGAGAGCAGCTCTCTTCTATCCTTTAGTACCTTTTAGACCAATCCCCATCCCATTTAGCATCCCCATCACAGAGTATGTCACGGTGGAAAACATAAGCAACAAAACAATATGGAGCATCTTCAGCCATTACCAGTTTCAGTTGGACTCACAGAAGCTCAACACACCAGAACAGGAAACTTCTGCCTCTTCCCTGCCTCAGTTTCCCCACCTTGTGGTAAAGGTGAGGCAGGGTTGTGTTTTTTAGGTCTTGCTTCTCAATCACTCTCTGGAAGGCTTCATGAAGCTGGTGTTAATACATCTCATGGCTCTATTTATAGATGTCAGCTGACTCCGAAGGCAGGTGGCTGTCCTTAACCACAGGCATTCGAGGGCTACCTATGAACTCCAGCAGGCTCACCAGCCACCTGGTCTCACAGCCCCCAACTTAGGATCCCAGAGACTCATTCCTCAGAGCCTTTTTATAGCTCAGTTTGCCCTGTCAGTGCCAAGCTTCTTCCCTGCTGTGAGAGGAGACCATGCAGACAGCATTTTCTGGAGGGGCTGGAGGATGTAAAGTCTGCTTTGGCTTCTGCATATTGATCTCTGCTCCACTGTCAGTTCCCTCCAGCCTGGGAGGGTGATTGTTTGTCTCCACTAGCTCTGGTGTATGTGGGAATATGGAGTCATAGAGGAGGGTATCCTTTTGTGCAGGGGCTGTGAGTTTCTTTTCCTGCACCTTTGGAAAGTGGGTGCCACAGTCATCTGAGCAATAGCAGAGTTTCCTTCCCTTGAGCATGAGAAACACTATCCCAACAGCACCTGGTGTCTTAATTCAAGGTACAGAAGCTGGATTTGTGACTGAACCTAGGTGGCCTGGCAGATCTTTCTTTAGTTTATTAAGTCTTTCCGCTGCTCTGAGAACCAACAAGAAAATCCTATTAAGAATTCAGCAAAACCCTGAACCAGTCAGCTTGAGCAGCTCGGGCTGTTGTGCACAGCCACGGGACTTGGGTTCCGGGTTGTAACATCGCTGGCATTTGTCAGGGGCAAGTTGAGGGCCAGAGAATTCAGTACCTCAAACTGGGAGGGAGGAATAGCTGGCGCATGCAAGCTGCGAGCCCACCTGCTAAGGGTGTCTGTGCACTGGGATCGCTGCCCCAGCGTGGCGTGGAGACAGGGAAAGGGAGGACATGGCAGCAGGGCAGCTGCTGGAAGAGCAAAGCACTAACCTACCTATCCAAGAGAAAGCCCTGTGTCTATGTAGCTTCCAAAGTCATTGCTGTACCATGACTGGTGCTGCTGAGCTGTACACCTGGATCTCTGCTACCCCTGGTCATGTAGACAAGCACAGCACTACCTAAGAGTTAGGACTGAAACCCAGGGATTCTCACAAGTGTGCAGGGACTGAGAACTTAGCCCTGTGACCACGGGCTCTGAATGAGCTTGCAGAGACCTTGTGGCCACATGGCCTGTCTTCACTGCTGTGTGATTACCTCTTCCTCATCCCCCAGGTACTTCCCAGCCCCATCATCAGCTCCAATGGCCCAGGAGAAGATAAACTATTCCGGAGCCAAAGTGCTGACGTTGAGATAACAACAGAGAAGGAGCGGCTGAAGAAGATGCTTTCAGAAGGGTAAGGCTGCCACAAGTGCTCTCTGCTCCTGACTCTTAAACTGTCTCTTCTGTCATGATTTGGTGCATGTCCCTGTCATCCCAAGTGCTTTTGACCCAACGCTACTTCTTTAGGTAGCTGAGCAATGCCCCATGACTGCTGCTGCTCAAACCCTCCACTGTCTCAATTTCCCCAGTAGAGAGTTATTCCAGCTTGGAGATGAAATGTGCTGTTCAGGCAGCATGGGAAGGAGAATGCTTTGTGCCCACGGTGGGGATAAGTTGATGCCACTTATCTACAGATCAGTAGTTTGGGATATCAGAAGATGTTCATCTTTTCCAGCTGGCTCAGGGCTGCATTTGTGTTAATTCCCCTGATGATTCCAGCAAAGTGACTGCTGCTTCCGCTTTTTGTCTGTTCAAAAGATGCTGGGCTGGATTCTGCCCTATGGCTCCCAGCTGAACACTTAAGAATATTTTAAAATCAAAAGCAAGTGTCCTTTGCTACCTTCTCTTGAGTCTGGGGTGGTAGGGTTTTATTCAAAGCAAACTTGGATCTAACAAAGACTTTAAAAAGTCCTAGGTTGCAAAACTCCTTTATAGTGGCTGTATCTCCCCTAACCCCCCAACCCCACTGATCTCACAGTGTGGCTTCTGCAGTTTCAAGCAAGCACACATGACCTCAAAGTCAAATATTATCTAGGGATAAAGGAAAGAGATGCACATTCAGGGCTGGAGGAAGCATTTAAATTTGGGAAGTGATATAAAAGCCAAATAGAAAACAGGGAGCTGCCCAGGACTTCCACGAGCATGGTTTCAATCTGTGTTAGCACTGGGGGAACAGATCTTTATGCTGAGACTCTCTTACACTCTCCTGCACACTTCCCCTGTTCTCTCACACAGTTCAGTGAGTGAGGTCCAGTGGGAAGCCGAATTCTTCAGCCTCCAGGACAACAACAACAAGCTTGTGGCTGCTCTCCATGAAGCCAACGCCAACGTGGACCAGTGGAAGAAGCAGCTGGCTGCTTATCAGGAGGAGACGGAAACGCTGCGGCAGCGGGTGAGTGCAGGAGGGACCTTGCAGAGCAGGTCAGAGGAAGCCCTGTCCCAGAGCCAGATGGTGCCCTTGACCTCGTTCTCCCATCGGTTTTCATGGGTGTCAGCAGGAGATGAGAAGGAAATTGAGGATGCTGCATGAGCCTGGCAGGGAAAACATGTCAAGGAATAAGGCCATGTAACTAGGGAGCTCTCACAGGAGCTCCTGTTTTTTGCAGGGTAAGTTGGGGGTGTGCTGAGCTCCTGTGGGTAAAGGGAGGAAACCAGAGCACAAAGTCAAAGAATACCCATTTCCCTTCAGATTTTCTGGGGGGTCATTCCCAGCTGCCAGCAATACTGAGTGAGGTCTGTACGCCCCCTGAACTGGGCATCAGCACAATCTTCTGGCTGCTGACAGGAAGGACGAAGATTGCTCTATCTGCTATAATTAGCTCGAATCCAAGCTGCAACATCATGAAACCCGGGTGGCGCAGGACAAACAAGCCCTTGTTCGGTTGGAATAATAGGATCTTTTGACCTACGTAATATCAGAGAGGTCACAGATCAACTGAGGAGGCCTGTGTGCATCTGGGCAGAGGAGTGACCGTCACACGGTTGGGTTTGTTGGGAGGGAAGAACTCCAGAGTACTTGGGAAAAGGTTTTAGGACAGTCGAGATTTGGCTGGGGAAGAACTCTGGAGCCCTGGAGAAAGCGGCATAAAGCCATTTCACTTCTAGGTTGCTCATTCAAAAGCCAGCAGGGATTTATAGCAATTAACAGCTGTTTCCATTTGATGGTTGTTGTGTGACCAGTCTGCAGTAAACAGCCCTCCCCCAGGATTCACTGTGCCCGTTGCTAATTCTCAGTGCTGGTGTCAGACAGTAACAGAGCTGCACGGAACAAATTTTCTCCTGTGCAGCAGGAGCCTGCCCCAGGTACAGCGGAGATCTTGGTTGTGTGTGTGTGTATGTGTGGATTTGAGGCTGTCTGGGATAAGCTGCCTTTTCCCTGCTGTTGCTCTGCGCATACTCAGCTGTTTGGTGGCTGTTCTCACAGCCAGGAGCCTAGGAGAGAGGATTTCCTGAGCTTTGGATGAAGAGCAACCACTGGGGACTTTTACAGAATCACAGGAGCAACTGTAACTCAGTGAAAAGTCTAGATTCTTGTCCCTAAACCAGAGCATTTTGGGACCAGAGCTCGTTGATTCTGCCCATGACCCTGTGAGCCTGACAATTCACAGCTGCTGTTTACATGGACCCTGGCAGAGGCCCAGTCCAGCCAGTGTTGTCCTGCTGCCCCTGCTCATGGGAAAGTGTCAGGGTCCAAACCCTGTCTATGTGAGAGTCCCCATTACTGGAGCTGCACTTGTAGAGCTCAGCACAGACCGTGTGAGACTTTCTGCTGCAGACCTTCTGATGTGCTTTTAAAAATGAATCATTTTCATGAATAATCTAAACCACCGGGCTGAATTTTTCAGGAATGGGGAGTACACTTGGGCAAACTCTTCCTCCCAGCTCTAGTGTTGTTGAGCTGCAATAACTCCCTTGCCCTGGGCAGTCTTTGCCCAGGGATGTAAATGGAGCTGGATCTAGCCATTGCTGTGGGTTGTAGGCTCATGTGCTTGATGTCTGCCAGTCAGGCTTTGCTGTAAGAGCCAGACTGCAGGAGAAAGCTGAGACAGAGTCTCTAGACAGTTCTGCTGCAGTGTGTTTCTGTGCATGATCTATGCAGAGCAGGAGAGAATTTTTTCCCAACAGCCCCAGGCTGGGAGCTGCTACCCTGTTGTAAGCCTGGTTGGGTTTGCAAGGAAGCCAAAACATAACAGAGAATGACTTTGGGTGATAAGGTGTCAGGACATTCCTATACCTCTGCACACGCCTTCCCTGTGCTTACTTCCATGTAGGTAGCGGAACTGGAGTCACAGGGAGCTCACGATTCCTCCAGTGAGAACAACAAGGAAGAGCTGAGCCAAACCCTGGAGGAGCTGGAAATGCTGATCAAGGCTAAAGACGAGGTAATACCCCACAAAGCAAAGTAAAGCCTGAAGCGGGGTGGCCTGTCAATCAACAACATGCTGTCTGTCATTACAACTTGTATGAGATCATTGTGTAGCTGTTGCACGTGCTGCCTATGCAAGACAGTAGCCTCTGTAAGCCAGCACATCCCCCTCAGTGGTCTCCCTTCCCAGAGAGGCAAAACTGAGTGAGAATAAAGTGCTGGGAGTTTCCCATGCAAATTCCTTGAGTGGAGAGTCTCAGACACTGCACAAATGGCAGGGCCATGTCTTACTCCATCCCCTCTCAGCCATCTGCAGCTGCAGTTAGCCTCTAGTAGTAATTGCTTCTCACTTTCACTGCATTTAAATGAATGATTTAAAGCAGAGTTTTCATTACAGAGGCTGTGAAGCAGGGGAGATGTGGGGAGGATCTCTCTCATTTGCACATCTGCAGGCTCTTTGGTGGCCATACTTTAAAAGGATGGGTGGACAGAGCCTTAGAGTCAGAGCTACAAAGCGAGGACTGGGGAGGGGAGGTGTTTTGGGGTTCCTGATTGTTAGTGAGAAGAGATCTCCCCCACCCTCCCCAGACCTACTCATGCTAAAGGAAAAACTCTGGGGCAAAGGGGTGCAGAGGCTTTCACACAACAGCTGAGCAGATACCCCGGGGTCTGATCGTGAGCAAGGACACACCAGGGTGCAGAGGCCACTGAGCCTTGCTGGCACTCAGGCAGTCATCTTGATTAGGGATTAAGGGCTTAGAGGGAGGCAGCAGGTACAGCAGAAGTAGAAGCTTAGAAAGGGAAGTATTGATATTTGAAGCTGAGTGTGGTTATGTGATCCTTGAAGAGAGGGAAGGAGTCTTGGTTGGGATATGTGGTGGGAGCTGGACCCACTGGGACAGAGGTGGGTCTGACATGATGCTCTTTCTCCTCGTGTTTTAGGAGATTCAGATGCTAAAGAGCCAGAAGTGTGGCCGATGGGAAGCAGATGGTGAGCGTGAGGAGACACTGCAGAAGCTGCAGGTAAGGATGGCAGATCCGAGACAGCTCTGCACTTGGAGTAAAGGGATCCATCTCCATTTCTCCTTTGAGCCAAAGAGTGAATGCCACAAAGCTGCCATGCCTGTCTCTCCCTCTGGATGATGGGAAAAGGTCCTTGCCTGTATCCCTCAGAGATATTACATGGGGCACAGTCACCAGGCAACAGCAAACCCAGCCTTCATACTCTCCTTTAGCACTTGCAGTAGCCCCTGACACAGGACTGGAGCAGGACAGGTGATGTCCTGTGACTCTCCATCTCTCTGAAGTCCTGCTTAGCTTGCTGGATGGGCAGGCATGGCTGGGGAGCAGAGCTCTGACTCAGTCTGGCTGGCAGGAGGGATGCAAGCTGCTCTGCACCTCAGGGCAAGGACACAGATGGAAGCACTGTCTGTTGTGCAGTCTTCTGGGTGCACTGCCTGCCTGTGTTTACCTCTGAGATACTGCACGAGGGGATCTGTTGTGGGGCTCAGCCCCATACACAGGCACTGGCTTTCATGGCAGGATATCTCCAAACATCAAATGTCATCAGACCTGGAGAGGACAGGAAATCTGCATTTAGAGCACCTTTGCAAACTAGGTGGCTGGGTTTGGGGAACGTGTGGTCACACGCCTGTACGTGATGGACCGCTGTGGCTCAAGATGGAGAGGTCCCTCGGTGAAGGAGCTGATGGAGACCTGGGCTGGCTGGGTGTGGGTAGCCTGGTGCTGGGCTGTTTTGGGGAGATAAGGGTTTTCCTCTGTCAGCAGCGGGTATCAGTGCTGGGGCAGCCACCTCACTGCGCTTGTGTCCTTCGGCAGGAGCTGGAGGCACGCAACACTGAGCTGGAGCAGCGCCTTCACCTGGCCGAGCAGACGCTGGCGGAGACCCTAGCTGAGAGGGAGAAGATCCAGAACGAGGTCACCAAGGTGGCAGAGATAATGGATGTGAAGATATTTGAGCTCAGTGAGATCCGTCAAGGACTAGCCAAGCTGGTAGAGAGCAACTGAACAGCAGCACACTCAGAGGAGGCACCTCCAGAGGAGGGGAGCCCGAGCTGGGACAGGTCACTGACAGCAGTTACAGTCACAGAACAGCCTCCAGGTCTGTTTGGGCAGGATACGCCAACATACCAGCAGCTGCCTGGACAGTGTGGAGCCCAGCCGCAGCCACCTACTGCCCACTGAACACCCAGACAGAGGGCAGAGAGGACCTGAGCTCCTCAGTCCTCTACAGGGAGCACCTACACAGACCTCTCTGGACCTTGCCATGGCTGTGGCATGGTCCAGAGACAGCAGCTGTCTCCTTGCTGCCTTCCCAGCCTCCCTGCTGCCACACTGTGTCTCCAGCGTTTTTACAGTTTTCTAGGGGAAGAAGCTGAGCAGCCTTCGCATTTTTTTCAGTAGTTTTTTTAGGAAACCACTTGCCTTTTGCAAATAAGCTGCCTGTTTCCCCACCTAGGGCGGGAGGAGAAGTTCTAGCACGCACACCAAGGATGACAGTTGCTCCTTTTCCTCTTCCCCAGCCCTAACTACGTTGTGTCTTTCCAACAGGATCCAGTAACACTGGTCACTGTCAGCAACTTCCAGAGGTAGCAGAGTCCCCACTGCAGAGAAGGGTGCTCGCTTGACCCTGTGTCCTTTCTGCTGTTCAGTCACATCCACAAGAGGAAAAGGAACTGCAGGTTTTAAAGCTCTTTCTAGTTTAACACAGTGGGATTTAACGACTCCTTTAAGCTGAGAAGAGTAGAGGCTTGATTGGGAAAAGGGGCATTTGAGAAATGGGACATCCCTGAGGGGGTGGCCAACAAACTGCTAGATTGGCATCTCTCCCAGCCTCTAAGGGCTGCAGTTAATTGAAATTAAATGGAGCAAATCACAGTTGCTCTTGGTTTCTTTTTTTTTTTCCTTTTTTTTTTTTGTTGGGAAACAGTCCACAGAGATGTCCTGCTCTGTGTCAGCCGAGCAGTATTCCTTGTGAAGGGGACAGGTCCCAGCTTGCCATGCTTGGCCAGATGAAAGGAGAACAGGAGGCGTTTGGAGCATGCTGGGACCAGTGCCCTGTGGGGCTTGTAGGAAGTTTGTGAGTTACAGTAGATGTTGTCTAGTAATCGGAACTGAGCACAGCCTGAGGGAGGCACCACAGCAACCCGGGAAGTTGTGTCCCCCCGCGGCACCCGCTGTGCCCCCGTAGTTACTTAGGAGCATGCTTAGCCCTGTGCTGAATGACGAAGCAGTGTCTGTGTAGAAGTAGTCAGTAACCTTACGGGAGTGTTGATGGCTTTGGATTTTGTTGTTGATTTTTTTTAGGGTTTTTTTTTTTCCCTCTTTGCTGCTGTAAGTGAGGCAAAGCCAGCAGTCATCCTGGGAACGTCTCAAAGGTCTGCAGAAACTCCAGGACTTAGCAAACACTGGCTGCCAAGTCCTGTCCTCTCCATGCCCAGCAGAAGCTCAGCAGACCCAGGGAAGGCAGTGTGGCTCCTCAGGGACTGCCTCTCCTTCCACTCACCTGGTGACCATGAGAGGAGCCCACAGCTTCCACGCATTGCCTGCAAGTCAGGGCAGGATTGGGTCTGGCTCCTTGGGAATCTGTTGGAGTGGAGAACTCCTGGTGACTCTGTGCTGGATTGTGTCTAGGCAAAGCCCTTCCTTTTCCCAGGGGTGATGAGGAAGCATCGAGATTTCCAGACCTGCTGGTAATTTCCAGCTTTTCTGGTTTGGGGTTGGGATTTTTCCCTTGGTTTTCCCTTTTTTTTTTTCTTTTTTTTTTCTTTTTTTGCATGAAATGTTCTCACAGCTGAATGAGGCTGGAACTACTGTAGTAATATTTGTTTCAGGGTATTTAAGAAGGGAAGGAAGTAACTGAGTGACAAAAGTTTCTAGGGATTTGTTTACCACCCCATGCCAGTGTTCATATTTTATTCCTACAGGAGCAGCCTTCTTTTGAAATAGAGATCAGCTCCAAGAAAGGTGTGTTTGGTTTGCATTTTCGTCACTGTAATATGGAGGGAGGAGGGTGGGATTTGGGAGTATGGGAGAAAGTTGAGCAAAAGTTTCCTATGTTCTGCACTACTACTGTGTCACACTTCTCATCTGTGGCTGCGACCCACAAGGAGGAGCTGAGTATGGATCCCTAAATTCTGGCAGTGACCACTTCATAGCTCTGCGTCTTGACCGGTGCCTTGTTGGATTTCTCACTGGGGGTTGACCAGACCCGTGTGTGCCACACCTGGGTGAGTCAGCTCTCCTGAGGGAAGCCACACTCAGGCTGTTCCCCAGAAGTGTGAGGGAGAACCTGAGTCAAGCTGCTGCACATCCCAGTAGGACTCCCTCTGAGTCAGGGAGAGGCAGATGCAAGCTGCAGCGTGGTGCTCAGCAGCTCTGATGGTTCATGGAGCTCCATGCTGCCTGCCACGCTCCCCAAGACCTGCTCTGACCTGGGTCAGGCAGCAGCGTAGCGTGAGACCCAGCTCTTGTGCTATTTAAGTCTCTTTCTTTTAAGCATTTTATATCCTGAAAGCACAACCTAGCATCACTGGAGTATTCCACCAGACCTACAGCAAAGACAACTGACCCATTGACAGACTAGGTTGAGTGCAAGAAGGTCTACAAGTCATGCAACAAGTCACAAATATAAGGAAATCTGCTGCTAATCTTCCACTGACATCCTGCAGGAAATTCTCCTTGTTTCACACGATGTTCAACCTCTTCATGTCGGGTGGAGAATCAGCCAGGGCCAGACTCTGTTTTAAAAAAAATGCCATGAAAAAACCACCATGTTTTTAAAAGCACAAGGTCCAGGCTGGTGCTTATCCTCATGTCCCAGGTGAGATCTGCACACAAAGTGCCTGTGGAAGTGCTCCCAGCCCCCAGGTCTCTCATGGTTATTATGGTGTCTAAAATCAGCGTTCAGAGTGCTGCTGAGCTCAGACTGTGGGTAGGGTGGCTGGGTACCAACAAGATAGAGGTGCTTTGCAGGGATCTTGAAATAGTGCCTCCTCTGAAGACTCACCAGCCCAATATATGATCTGAGGAGGTGTAACCACCTGGAAATACTGTTTCTGTCTATTGTGGGAAATAATCCACCCAGTCATATTGTGAAGTGCAGATTCCTCCACTGGGCTCTTGTGAAATCGACATTTCTGCAGTAAGAACAAGTGTTGCACTTTCACCAAACTTTCTGAGCAGCCTGTTCATTGTAAATAAACGGTGCTGGAAGTGTCCATGGGAGCTGCCCTGTCCCTGG
>NW_010332180.1:26546-37656 GCF_000700745.2 Antrostomus carolinensis
CTGCGCACAGCCTACCTTGAGGCCAGCAGTACTTTGCGTGCGTTTGCTGTGCGTGGCTCTGTCAGCTACTCCCAGTCCTGGCTGTGCTCCTTTGCTCTTCCACTGTCAGGAACCAGGAACAGAGGCTATTTTCCTTTACACTCTTCCCCACGGGTGATAGTTGCAATTCTCTTCCTTGCCAGAATAATCTGAATAGTGGCTTTCTGATGAGATCTGTCCTGTGCTCAGCATTTGTTAAAAGTCTTTTATTGAGGCATTGCAGGGCAGTGTGATGGATGGTTCTGGGACGCACTTTCCATTGCAGTCTCCCCCTCTTCTAAACTAATGAAAATCCATTTATCACCAGCTATTTCCACAAATGCCCTAAATCTGTGGTTAGTGATGAGACAACCCTACTGTAGATGACATAGCAGCAAAGCACTAATTCCATCTGCCCCACCCTAGTGAGCATTTTAAAAAGACTTCAATCGTGTTTCAGAACAGCAGCACTCTAACACATCCTCACCATGCACTTTCCAACCCTCACCCCTTCCCTGTTTATGCTTCTCTTGCTTCGAAAGGAGAAAATCTTGTGTTCCAAAAGCCAGCGCTGAATGGCAAAGGCTACAGCTTTATGTGTGCTTCTGTCTCACAACAACAATTACTGTCAGCAACTAAATAACAGTGGCTTCCTTGCTGGAGGAGAAATTCTGGTGATGATTGCAGGTACCTTGAGAGACCTAATTCTTTTGTCAAATGAGAATCTTAATTATTCATAGAAAGCCTAGACAGAACATTAATAAAGGGAACATGGGGAAAATGGTTCACATGTGAGATCAGGATGAACAAATAAAAAAAAATCATCTTGCAATCTTCCCCTTGTTGCACAACACTGATGAACAGCAGCAAGGTGAGATTCTCTGCCCTGAATCCAGACCCAAGACAAGGTCCTTCTGAGCAGCTCAGCAAGAGGAAATGGAGCTTTGCTATTACAGGACATGCCAATAATAGAGCCTCAGAAAAAGGATGTGTCTAATGCAAACTCCATCTGACAGATGCCAATACGGCCTTCCAGGCTGAAGAGGAATGCAAATCCAGTCCAGACCTAGAGCTGACCTGGCAGAGCAGCAGACCACCAGCAGCTCTGCCACTGGCTTGCTCTGCAGACTCCCTCACATCTCCTGGCTTTGATTCCTCCTCCTCCACAAAGTAGATAATTGCCCTCCCTGAAATACTGTTGGACTTAAATTCCTTGTAGACTAGCATCTACAAGGTGCCTGGAGAATCACGAGAAGAAAAAGCTAACACAGGGCAGGCTGGTTAATACCCTAACTCTGTGAGTGATTTTAAACAAGAGGTAAAAATCTTTCTCTTCCCAAAAAGCCGCTGCAGAGCCCCCTGGTAATGCATGTTGTGTTGTTAGGCAGCCTCACATCAAAGTTATTTAACAGATTGTCTTTGTATTTCTGTGAGAGCACACTGAGGCAAGTTCTTGATGGAGGGAAAGCAACCAGGCACTTTGTTTTAAATCTCTAAAGGAACAAACTTGGGGGAATTTGAAATTAAATAGCACCATTAATGAAAAATAGGTGACCTAACCCTTTTGAGCGCCTGCATCTGGGCTGCAGAGATCAGCTGCTCTGTTACTCAGAGGAGAAGTTATTTTTAGTTCAGAAATGGTCTGTTTACACTTGACAGCACAGGCAAGCATACTCTGTGAGTGTAACACCCCCCACACACACATCCACACACTGGAAGACAATTTCTGTGTGCACTACAGAAGGCAATTAAATGTGTGCTTTGGTAAATGTCCACAAACACGTAATAAAGCCCCCAAAATCCAGGGAGGTTCACAGTCCCCTTTCCCAGCATAATTTATAATTATTATCGTCATTAGATTGTGGTGTGTAAAGGCAGTGTGTGCTCCGAGGGAAAAGAACATGAGCTACAGCACTGATCATCTCTGCACAAGGTCCTACCTCCTCAGCCAGCTTCCCTCCACCCTACCAAAAAAAAGCAGCAGCTAGAATAATGCTGGAAATGAGACAGTTGTAAGAGCAGCAACACTCAAGATACAGGAGACACGGCAGCTCCAGCAACAGGTAATCCAAAGGAGCAGCACTTACACGCCCCAGTCAGCTCACAGCTGAAGCTCCTGTTTTCCCAAGGGCTGGTAGAACAACAAGTTGAGAGAGGATGCTGTGTATTATCTCTGCCTCCTGTTTCCACCAATGCTGGGCTAACAGGGTTTCAAATCCCAGCAGGCAACAGACAGAAAACATTTCACTCTAGCTTTACTGTCTGGAGATATTAATGTCCAGACCTTGTTATGGGTAGATGAAAACAGTGTCTGAGCCTAGAGATTGGTGGCATGAGTGTCACCTCTCCTGTGGTCTCAACATGGGAGCAGCACAGCTTGTGACATTTGGGCTTGGGAATTCAAGAATGATACTGGGAAGTACTGAGCAGAGATGAAGGGATGGGGATGAGGCACCGCAACGGGTTAGTGCTGTGCTCACAGCTTCTCCGTGTGAGGCTGGAGCAGAGTCTTCTGCTCCTTGACGACTGCTCTCCCTCCCAGAGGTGACAGGAATCCAAAGCAAGTCATGCAGGGATGTGTTCCCAGGAGACAGAGCTGCTGCACGGAGTGAGAGATGGGTATGAATTAAACGGAGATGTCAAGGAGGTTTTCTTAGCACAGAAGAAAGAGAATCCTGGGTGTTCCTTCCCTCTGTCCTGTTTTTGGAGTCCTGATGCTGGTAGGGAGGAACTGAGGGGGTTAGTGTCAAGCATGTCATACCCAGAGTGAAGACTCATGTCCGGGCAGCTGCAGTCAAGCCCTGAATGAGGGTGTGCCACAGACAAAGAGGTAATCAGCAAAAAGTGGCAGGGAAGAGCTTTAAGGTGCAGCAGGGAGGGTGAATGTTCAACAGAGAAACTGCAAGGAGCTGGGAGGAGAGCCCTGGAATGGAGGAGGCAGCAAAGCTACGATGGAGCGCTGCAGGAACTCGGGATCAGTTCTGCCCTGCAAGTAAAGGGAAAATCCTGGGGCTTGAAGCACTGACCCAGGAGGATCCTGCCAGCAGCAGCACCCAGCTGGGGCCTGACTGCTGCATGGGCAAGGCTTGGGGACAGACAGCCCTGTCACCTCACTGTCTCCCTGCTGTCTCAAGCCAAATCTTTAATATCCAGCTGCCCAGCCAAGAAGCCCTGTGCTGTATTTCCTTCCAAACGCAGACCAGAGCCAGCAGTGAGGCCATCCAGAGCTCACCAGTTGCCATCTACTGGTTATCCTGGCAGCAGATCCCACCCATGACTGCACATACAAGCTGCCTGGGCGAAGGGCTTGGAGGGGTAAAGGCCTTTCCTGGTAGAAAAGCTTGTTAAGCAGCTTTTTAAGACTATCAAAACAGCTGAGTTTGTGTTTGCAAAGAGCATCCAAAGATAAAGCAGCAGCTGACAACAGTGCAGGCTGGACCAGGGAGATTTTGGCCAGCACGAAGGACCTGGGTGGAGGTACAGCCGTGTGAAATGCCCACAGAGATGGGGTGTGGGCACCAAGCACAGCCCCTGCGAGGGGAGAGGTGAAAATGGCTGCACCTGCAGCCAGCAGCAGCAAAGCTGGAACATGAGCTCCAATGCAGCACTGCTGTCTCAGCAGAGAGAAATCAAAAGCCCAGCCCAAAGATGACCCCAGACTATTTCATTGCAGCTGCCTTTTCTTCACTGTAGAGATCCAGAGCTTTCCTGCCTGATACAGCATCCATAGATGAAGGAGGTGCCAGCCCCTGAAGGTGACTGCAGTGTTACCAAACCTGTCCCCACTTTCCACATTTCCTCGTTCAGCAGAAGTGCTGGTGTGGAGGATTTATCAAATGCTGTGTATCTCAGCCAGGAGAATCCCAGCCTCTCCCTTCTCCTTGCAAAACTTCTGGGGAGCACTCCTCAGAGATGTTTGTTCCTCCCTAAGAGAGGCAGAGATGGGGGGAAACACTCCAGGAACAGATAAATATTTCCTTCAACAGCCAGTTTTGGCACGTGCCTACAGCCCCATCGGTGTAAAGGCCAGGCAGAATTGTCCCACAGGGTGAGGGACAGAGGAGCACATGCTTGCTGAGCCCCTCGGGTGCTGGTTTCACACCCCGAGGAGACAGGAGGATGAGGAGGGCTGGCACAGGTGCAGGAATGTCCCCTCGTGCCCACCCCAGCACATTCCCCACACCAGCATGGTGTTCAGCACCCGCACATGGTCCGGGTGAGAGACAGGCAGCGATGATCTCAGATGCTGAATTGAGAAGAGTTTCCATGGCAACCCAGCCAGGGAACCCCTCCAGAGCTGGGGAGCTGGGGCTGAAGGAGCGGGGAGAGCAGAGAGGCAGGAGGCACAGGCGAGAGGCGATGGGCACAGCGGGCGGAACGGGGCAGCCGTGCTCGGGCTGGTTCCTGCACAGCACAGACAGGGAAGCGTGTGAGCACCTGCTGGCAGGCAGAGCCAGGCAGGGGAGGGTGGGTTTACAGCCAAAACACAACCTAGGCTGTGATGAGAAGGAAGTCTTTGTATTCCTAGGGGATCCCAAAGGTTTATGACAATGCTTAGAAACTCCAGAATGGAATATCCTGCTTGGGGGCAGTACTGACAGCACGTACAGAAACATCACCCAAAGTCCTTTTGCCCTGGGCGAGATGTAAATTCCTAATCTGGGAATTTAAGGCATCTTTCTACATCCCAACTAGCACAGCAACCTCTTTTTCTACTTGGCCACTCCCCAAACTGGTTATCTGAAGCAAGAATATCTAGTCAGCACTACACAGAGCTCTTCTTTCCAGCACGTGTCCTACCCTCACAGAGAAGGCTGCTCAAGAAAGACAAGGGATGTATTAAAAGGAATTTTGAATCAAGCTTCAAGACAAAAGCCTTGATCAAACCCCACATGTCACACGTGGAAGGAGACAACCAGAGAAATCCCCACCAGGCTGAAGTAAAGACACTTCAGACAGCAGGTTAAGTGTCTGTGAGAGGGAGGGGAACAACTGACACTCAAAGGCCATATCAGCACCCTCCCCAGAAATGCAGGAGCAGCCTGTCCCACAGAGGATGTCTTTTTAATCTACAGCTAACAGGCTTGCTCCATAAATTAGCATGCACGAGGCTGTAGGAGTGTTTAGTATTCAGAAAGCATCAGTCTGATACAAACCTATTTACTGCTGCTGCAGCAGCTGCCACGAGTGACAGTGAGCTGTGCTACCAGGCAGGCTATCGAGTGCTTTTTTCCTTCCTGGAGGGCACCCAAGAGGAGAAAGTAAGGAATATTTTCAGGTATCTCTGAAACCCCAGGCACTACCACACCCATCTCACCATGGCCCTGCACCTCCCAGGCCCATGTCAGCTTCATTCCCAACCTGAAGGCACCAGAAGGTCCTGCTGCACGTGGCTGCAGGATTTTCCCTGAGGGAAACACCAGCTTTCTTCTGTGCACAGACCACACCTGAGTCAGGCAAAGGTATCACAGGGACTACACGCTCCCAGGAAAGGAGCTGAGCTCAGGTTGCATCAAGTGACAGAGGGATATAAAACCCACAAGAAGCTCAATCATTACCCAACTCATCTCTTGAAATAAAACTGATTTTATCTCCAAGCTGCTTGCCCACACGAGTACTGCTCGCTGCCTCTGAGATCCCACAACTCCCCCATGTGTTGGAGAATGTCAAACATCCAGTCACTCATTGAGATAAATATTTATTTGGGCACTGACCATAGAAATTATTTTTATAAGCCAGAGAACAGAAATAACAGATCTTCAGTCTCAAGTCATAGAAAGCTCTGACCATTAAAGAGGATCCACGGAGGATCAAATGTGACATCAGAACAGAGCTGGCCAAACTCTGGCCTGAGCTACTCTGGGCTTTTAAGCTCCGTAAGGAACCACAACGGTTTCTTAGTAAGAGCTCAGCCCCCTCCAGCCTAACCAACCTCCTGTCCCAAACATACGTGATACAAATCTACACGAGGAAGCCCAGAAAAATACAGAGCAGACCCAAATATAAACCACTCTGGTTACTCTTGGATGGTAGAAGAAACAAGGCACTACTGGGACTCTTCTGTGCCAGAAACGGTCTTTTAACTGATTATCTGGGAAAGCAGAGACCCCAGCAGTCCCAGTCTCCAAACCATGACTCTGCTGTCCCTAGGGATAGCAGCCCAAGGCTGGAGACTGAGCCAAGGCAGACAATCACAGGCAAGAGCATCACTTAAATGTATAATTAGAATTATCCCAAGAAGACCCCAGGACCAGGCACACAATACAACCTCCCCACGTGTTCCAGGAATTTTCCTCTCGGAAAACTCCGGGCTGTGGCACAGATAGGGGCTGAGCTCATTTTGTCACAGTATTTTTAGACTCTGGCTCAGGGGAGAATCTGTTGATATAAACAAGCGTGAGTGGCAAGGACCAGCCCTTGAAAGGGAAAGAAAGAAAGAGCAATGACTAAATGAAGGGGGAAGAGAGAGAGGATCTTTATTTCCCTTCACGTCACCAAGAATTCAGGTCTGGCTTGTCCTTTGCTGGAGGAAGGAACCACGCTCTTGAAAGACATTCTTCCAGGAGACTGACCCAGCCTGCCAGGAATGGCCCAAGCCTGCAGCATCATGCAGGAAGGAAAAATAACAGAGACAGTTTATCAAAGTGTCCCTTCTCCCCTCAGCCACCTTCCCCACACCCTCCAGCACTGATTTCAGGTCAGAAGTGTCCACATTACAAGGTGTTAGATCCCAGTATTCCCAAAGCAGCAGCAGCGTCAGGGCAGTCCGAGCTGAGCCAGAGGATGATGCTATTTCTCCTCCGTAGCACGCAGTTTGTTCCGCCGCTCCATCCTCTTCTGCAGTTTCCTCTTCAGCTGCAGCTGCTTTTTCTTCTGCAGTGTCTGCTGGATCTTCTCACGGCATTCCCTGTTTTTCTTCTTGATCTTGGCTAGCTCTGCCTTCCTTTTTGCCTCCAGATCTGGATCCTGCAATGGCAAATACCAGGACACTAGTGACATGCCTCGGGACAGTGCCAGCCCCTTTGCCTTTCTTAGACACCCACACTGCTTTCTAGCCTGGCTGCAAAAGTCTGCAATGCACTTTTTAATATCAGTCACCCTTTAAGATAAAACTTCACCACCCTGAAGGGGAGCGAGGCAGACACACCACAGCAGCGAGGGAGGAACTGTCATTCCTTCTCCACATCAATGGCATTACACCAGCTACTGATCGAGGTGGTTTATGCAGCAGCAATTCTCACCTTCCCTTCAAGGATCATTTGTTTCCGCTTATTTATTTCTTTCTTCTCATCAAAATCCATTCCCTCCAGTTCCTGTCAAAAGCAAAAATACAGCAAGGCAATGAGTAACCAAGCACTGAGTCTGACACGGAGGAAAGCAGTGCAGCTCTAAAGGGTCCACACATTGGGTAGCCTGCAGACCTTCCCCCCAAAGTACCAGCCTCAACACTCAGCAGCACAAAAATGTGCACTAATAGAGCAAATCCAGGGAAGATAACTAAAACCACCCTCCCCACACACAGCTCTGTGTGCTTCCACTAGAAAAAAGAACAACAGTTCTTATTTCTGTGCTCGAGAGCAAAGCTGCACATCCAGAGCTGTGTGTTAGACTGCAACAGATCTGGTTACACCCAGCTGCCCAACACCTCCAGTCCTCTGAGCAAAGGGGCCTCGTGTTTGCACACTTACTATTTCACATTCCCTCCTGGTGACGTTCACTTGGGTGAGGATGTCAAGCACAGACTGCTCCTCCACGGAGAACTCCTGCAGCTTCAGTTCTAAATCGGGGCGAGACATTTACAGACCGTGGTTGCTTACAAAATCCAGGGGCAGATTCTCAACTAGTAAAAAAACCCACTGTAGTTCCCCTGATTATCAGTGGAATTGTTGTCACACGCTATGATCACTCTGACTTCTTCACACTACAACAAAGGATTAAATCCTCCCCTCTGCCTACAATTCCCAGAGCACAAGGCGTTGCATTTATTAGGTCTACTAAAAAATGATGAAGTCTAACCCTATACAAAGCAAACCTGTTCTTTCTGTCCACATCAGCAAGGAAGAAGCTGGCTGCTTTAATAAAAAGATTACAGAGAAAGTTCAAAACACTGTTTCTCTTCCACTAGAAATAGCAGGAAAACAAACACGTTCACGCCTGCCATGCTCAAGAGCAGAATCAAAGCTGATGGAGAATCAAGTGCTCCTGCTCTTTTCCAAGCCTGAGCCAGGGAAGAGAAACCACTTTTCTGCTGATGGTACATTCTGCGCTGATGAAATCAGTGCTACAAGTACCACAAGCACAAAGGAACATCTGTGATCCCACATTTTAGCAGCATTAATGGTGCTCTACTTACTGATTTCCTCCTCAATAGCATGGACGAGATGGATGTCGTACTGCGTCACCAGTGTAATAGCCATTCCTTTCCGACCTGGATGATGAAAACACAGTGATAGATGAATCCTGACAAGCAAAGGGAGATGAAGCCCAACCCATGCCAAATTCCATCCATCCCCACGAGTCAGCCCTAGCACATTATGGTGACAGGGTGCTCAGAGGAGTCTTTATTTGCTCTGTGGAATCAGTTAACTAGTGGTGCGGATCAGACACAAGTCAGGGTGATCCTCATTGTGATCTTAAGGCAGGATGCCGAGCCGGTGATCTGAGGAGATGTGGTGCTGACTGCAAAGACTGCACTGCAGCTGCTGGGAAGCCTCCTCACACCAGTTCAGGGCTCAGCCCCAGCACTGGGATCCCAGTTTTAGCCAGTAAATAAATGGCACATGGTTTTCCCTGCTCACCTGCGCGGGCCGTCCGGCCAACACGGTGAATATAGATTTTCGGCAGGCCGGGAGTGTTGTGATTGATGACAACTTGTACTGTGGGGATGTCCAAACCTCTAGAATACAGGGAAGGAGAAGAGAAGTTAAACACTTTTTAGCATATGCAGTTTAAGTTCCTGCCTTCTGCTTTCTCCAAGAACCTCATATTCTCAGGAATATAGTCTTTATTGGCTTGGGCTGATTCTAGGCCAAACTCTCCCAAAAGGCAAGGTCAGCGTGCAGCCTGCCATTCCCTCCTAGACCCAGAAACATGCTAAGCCTCACAGAAATCATTCTGCTGCACACCTGCTGCAGCAAAACAAGCCAGGATCAGAGCTACATCAGACACAAGTGGGCTCCAAAACACAGCTCTGAGATGTTCTGTGATGGAAGTGAACAACCCTGTCCTACCCAAGTGGGGGGAATTTAAATCTCTCTTCTTGCTAAACCCAGCTGAATCTCCACAGTAGTTCTCGTGCTTAAAAAGCACCTTTGGCAAAAGAGACCACGTTTTTCCCTTACCTGGCAGCGACATCAGTGGCAATGAGAATCTTAAAGATGCTGGACTTGAACTTTGCTAAAGCTGCAAATCGTTGCCGCTGTAAAGAGAAGTGTCTGTCTGAGGGATGGAGCTGACATAAAATCATCGAATCCCAGACTGGTTCG
Organism: Antrostomus carolinensis; assembly: GCF_000700745.2. Classification (NCBI taxonomy): domain Eukaryota; kingdom Metazoa; phylum Chordata; class Aves; order Caprimulgiformes; family Caprimulgidae; genus Antrostomus; species Antrostomus carolinensis. The sequence continues at coordinate 36,050 of NW_010332180.1, forward strand.
GGTTGGAAGGGACCTTAAAGCTCGTCCAGTTCCAACCCCCCTGCCAGCAGCAGGGACACCTTCCACTAGACCAGGTTGCTCAAAGCCTCATCCAACCTGGCCGAGAACACTTCCAGGGAGGAGCAGCCACAGCTTCCTTGGGCAACCTGTTCCAGTGTCAACAATTGGACATTGACATCTGGCTCAGGGATGCAGCTGGAAACATCCATCTCCCAGGTTTGTCCCATCACTCACCTGTTTCATCATGGAATGCAGAGCTACAGAAGGAAAGTTGTATTTCCTGAGCATCATGTTCAAGACTTGGCAGTCCCTTGAGGAAAACAAAACAAAACAAAACAAAACACAGTAATTAGAATCTAAAAGGAATGTAGAGCTGATGGATCAGGACAGAGCTGGGGTTCCTCCATAAAGCAGCTTGACCTTCTGGCCTGCTATGTTTCTGGGTGACTCTTCAGCCCCAGATTTCTCCCAGGAAAAGGTGCTTCTTTACAAATTTCAGAACAAACTAAGGAAGCAAATACCATCCCAGCCTAACAGAGCGTGAATTCGGGATCTGAACTAGAAATGTAAAGGCACATCTACGTGAAGAGTGATCACAGGGAACAGTGTCACTCACTTGCAGGTTTTGGTGAAGATAATAATAGACCAGTCCTCGTGCTCATCCTGGAAGGTCTGGATTAAATGGACGAGGTAGGCATCCTTGATGGCTTCGGGTACAAGCAAGTAGCGCTGGTCCAGTTCATCCACCGTCCGCACCCTGTGGGGAGGGGAAGGCAAAGCACCAAGAAACACGGGTTTGGTAAGTGAAGATGGAACACGAGATGAAAGGCAGCAAGGAGACAAGATCACAGACAGGAAAGAGATTTCAGGCAGAGCAGAGAGGATGGAGACTCACTCAGCCACAGCCTCCCAGAAGAACGGTCTGTTGGCAGCCAGGCTCTTCAGCTCCTTCAGCGTGTCGGTCAGCGTGGCGCTGAACAGCAGCGTCTGTCTGCGAGCTGGAACAGCATCCAGAATCACCTCCAGGTCCGTGGTGAAATCAGCACAACCCTGCTCCAACAGCCGGTCAGCTTCATCTAAAATCTAACCACAGCCACAAATAAACACCATCATCTGCGCGTGTCCCGGCAAAACTCAGAACCTGGAAAGCATTTAAATCAAAACCTAAAAAATAAAACCAACTTGCTTTACCAAGAACTTTATTTTTTTAAGGCTGAAGGTGTTGGAGCTGCGGAGATGATCTGCCAACCTGCCGGGAGTAGCGATGACAACGTGGGGTTTCCGGGAGAGCTCCAGCGCCTGCGCCACCATGTCTGTGCCAAGAACCAGAGAGACGAGTTACAGGTGACTGAACAGGGACCCTCTGCTCTGGAACACGCCACGCTCCTGATTCCCACCCACCACCACCCCCCCGGGCGCTGGGTAACGGCTCCTCAGGGCAAAGAGAACAAATTGTGGGGAAAAAGAACCTCCCCAGGAGCTCTGCTCCTTCCCAGCCCCACCGTACCGGGGCTGGAGGGGGAGGATGGGGGCTCTGGCCCCCGTGCAGCAGCACTCACCCAGGCCGCCCACCACCACGCAGTCCTTCAGGCCGAGGGGCTTCCCCA
>NW_010332181.1:0-24630 GCF_000700745.2 Antrostomus carolinensis
CCTACAAGCCCCCTTACCCTTGCCCCCCAATTCCCTCCCCTGGGTGGGGGGGCAGTGGGTGAAGGGCTATGTTGGCTGCTGGCCAAGGGCCAGCCCAGTGAAACTGTCACAAGAATACATGAGAAACCTTATTATATGGTAGAAGAGAGACAGCAAAGATATCTGTGACAGTCTGGGAAGGCACTGTAGTGCTGCAAAGCATTCAGAAACTTTGGTAGCAGGTGAAAGAGGGCAGAGGGCTATGGGAAAGTCAGACACAGGCAACCAGCAAAGCCCAGAGAAAGGAACAGCAGCCACATGAGGCAGAGACACCTGAACCAGATCACACACTAGATGAAGGGATAGGCAAGTCTGAATTACAGGACTATAATTCCTCCCTAGGATTCTGGTGAATACAGAAACCACTAAGTCTTGTTCTCATGGTTTATACCATCACCACAATCTCTAGATGGATTAACAGCTCTGCTGTTTACTGCATATATAAACCAAAACTATTTACAGGGAGATAAATGCCCTTAGAAATATGTTGTCAACTCAGGGCCCGAGCAGATTTTCAAACAGCTGCGTAGGTCAGTTGTATCCCTCAAAATAGTGCTACCAAGTCCTTGACTCCTTTGAGCACTGGTTTCACACGGGATGTTCTGTAGCAGCTCTGCCACTGGGGAATGCTCACATCTGGAGGATCATGTTCTCAACTGGTAGAAATCAGCGTCTCTCCAATGAGATCAATAAAGATTTACACAAGCCAGGAGGACAGTGAATCAGTGGAATTACCCAGATGATGAACAGATGAGAATTTGCTCTAAAAATGCTTCACTCTTTACACTTTTTTAATTAAAGAAATGCAGACTTTTTTATTGCTACCCAACAGTTGTTTGAGAACCTGTGTGAAACAAATTGGTGGATTTTACCCCAGTTTCTATTGGGCACAAAGTCCATCACAACATTTGACCTTAGAGTCTCAGCAGAGTGACACTGAGTCTTGGAAGCTGAGATACCCTCTCAGGCTTGGATAGAGCTGCTACAAGTCAGAGCCCAGGTTTTTAAATGGGAATAACACAAGGGAAGGAAGCTCACACTGCAGCTGGTCATGAGCTAACTAGTTTCTGAATGGAAGATTCAGGCTCTGGGGCTGTTCAAGTGGCAATTTTCATTAGCACTGAACTAACATTAAAGCATGTTAGCAATGTTTTAATGGCAGTGTGAACATCATTAACAATTAATAGTGTTGCAGTGGCGTTAAGTGATTTAAAAGCTTTGTGCAGACTGTCCAGTCAGGGCAAAATCTACCTTGAGTGCATGGATTGGTATTGGTATGACAGTGTCTTCAACCAGGGAGAAGAATGAGGTCAACCTGTAGGGTGGGGAGGAAAAATACACATTGCCTGTTTCCCCCAGAGGAAAAGGCTCACATGGGATGAGTGGGAAGAGTGAGGAAAAGATGGTTTCTTTAAAGAAGACAAATATGTAATCCAAAGGGCAATTAAGATTAAACAGACCACCACTTGTTTACAGCTCTCTTGACTATCAGAAAGGATCTATTCTCAATTAGAACAAGTGGTAATAATTAGGCACCTGTGTCCATTCACTTCTTTTGCCAAGGACAAAGTAGTCACTTTTGACTACTGCCAGTCTGACTCAACAATTTTTCACTTTCTGTGCCCTGTTCTTTGTAAACTACGGGCACAAACCAGCTCCCACTGACTTCAGCAAGACTTTTATTTACTGACTTTAAGGTGAGTTTGAACATAATTTCCCCCTTTTTCAGCCAGTTTTATAGCTGTTAGAAGAACGAGATGTCAAGAATAATTATACATTCACTGGAGGGCAAAACACAGCCTTAATCATGCAGAACCTTCTTTTGTGCACTGTCACTGCACGTACTCACCAGAGAGAGAAGCCACGTCACAAGGGCCTGGTAGATGTTGGCTGCTCTCAGCACCTTGTTGGGCACCTGCCCACCACACTGCTCTGTAGCTACTTGGCCACAACTTGACAGCCAAATGGTCATAAGCAGCACCTCATTTTTCATACTGTGTGGGCTAGGCAACGTGTCAATGTCTGGCAAATAAGAGGCTTCCTGTCAAAAAAAAAAGTAAGAAAAGGGAAGTCATTTGGATTACTGGAACTGTATTCATCATCACAAATGAATTACATTCATTGCCATCACAGGAGGGGCACTTAATATCTAGCAAGCATTTATCAAAGAGGAAGCATGAGCCATAAAAGCTAAGTCATTATATCAGTGACATCTTCTTGAGCACTTCAGTTTTTCTTGGAGAGCTGTCACCTGGGTCTTCATTTAGTCCAACACTGCTTGGTGAATGGAAGATTACATGGTCACAGCTGGAATTAGTATGATCAAATTCATTCTATATTCTTTAAGTTTCAGTGTTGTTATTATTTTTTAAAATCAGTGAAATGTCTTCAAACTGAACCTGATAGAAGTGTCAAAATGTTCATTATATTCTGCTCCGTCTGACATATGTCGTTCATGTTACATTTCAGCAAACTCATCTCCGTTCTTCACTTTAGTATTGAAACTTGATTATTTAAGATGCAAATTCCCTCTCCTTTAAGAAACAACCCCAAGCTTGAAGCATGGGGTTATAGTTTATGGGATCTCTTTTGTTCTTCCAAAGATGTGGTAGCCACAGCTGTAATTATTAGCTGGCTTGGTACTCCAATCTTTGTTCAATTTGCCGCTCCTGACATTTCCTTTGTAAATTAGGAAGCCAGTCCCTAAAATCACAAAGATTCTCCAGTATACATGAGAGTACTGCTCCTCACCAGTTATGATCCTTTAACAAGGACCCCCAGAGCCCCCCACAAGCATCCTGAGTGTATATATTCTACAGACACGGGCGTACATTCATTTTGCAAAGAGCTGGAGCTCTTTATGAGGTTAATTTTTCCAAATTGCTTATTACAGCATCAGCTGAGGGCGATGCTCCTCACTGCAAAGTCAGCAAAGTGCACCACGACTGCACTTCCTGTCCATGTCAATGCAATCAGCCAACTAACTGCTAATTAAGGTGAGCAGAAGTACTGTGAAATAACCTACTGTATCATGAGACCAGCAAGCACCCCTTTCTGTGAGCTGAGCTGTGGAACACCTATGTTGAGGGGCAGCTAAGTAGTTATGCTTTCAGTTGCTCCACATAGCCCATAATGAGCATGTCTGCCCACGCCTTTACATGGAATTAACCTTAATTTGATTTACCTGAATTTACTTTGGAAGCAAAGTAAGCTAAATCCAATTAAAGCCACTTTAATTCTGAATTAAAATGTCCACAAAGGTGTTTAATGACTAATCCACTTGACAAGTTAATGTAATGGCTTTTGTGCCTGTCCTCAAAATAGACAATTCCATAAAATGGTTTAAAAAAACCCCCAAAACAACAAAAAAACAAAATAATAAAAAGCCCCAAGCAGATCTATTGTGTTACCCAGTGTTTTGCCACTGAAATATTTGCCACAGGCTCAGCAGTGCCTACAAATACCAAATAAAAATTGCAATTAGTAATAAAGGAAAAACAGTCATGCAAAAGTTTCTGATGCTGCAGCTCTGCATTACTAATATTTCCATAGCCCTGGGGAGATAATTGAATTAATCAGGGCTTTGACCCTACCACTGCAATTCTCTGAAGAAGAGGCCTTAAAAGAAACTTGGCTACTTTCAGGAAGAGATTATCTTCTTCTGTATCATATACTGGAGAAATGATTCTTCCTCTCTCAACAAGGCTGTGGGGATCAATGACAGGAGGGAAATCAAGAGCTAAAGATTAAACAAATACCTACTAATGCTTCAGCAAAAAAATCCCAATTATTCCAAATTTGCTTGGCCCAGCAGCTGGGGAGGATTCAATAGGTTTTTTTGGCCAAGATCAGCTAAGAACTTTATTTCTTTTTTAAGTTCTTTCTGATCAATGTTGGTCCTGCCTTCTCCTCCCTCTGCCAGCCTCCTTACCTCAACATGAATCTAAGCATAGAACCTAACTAATTTCACAAATATTAAAGCTAATGAACAAAAACAGGAGCTAATCCTATTTAATTCTGGGCAAGAATTGCTGAAGTAAGATACATTCAGTGCTTTCTTGGTATGCCTTCCCCCAGCATTGCCCAATTTACCCTAGTCTACCTTTGAAAGGAGGTCAATTTGCCTACATGCTGCACTGGCTTTTATTTGTGATGGTATTAGATTATAAAAAGACTAAAATTGCTGAAATGCTGGGCTATTTTTGGTTGCTCAGCCTAGAATTGTGCTGTCAATCACAGAGAGGCTTGCAGCTGATTGTAGTCAAGTGCCAACAATTACCATGGAGTAAATAAGATAAAATTTCCTATTTCCAAAGTGCTTGCTATTTTATTTTGCAATTACAGTTTACAATATTGCAACTTACAACCTTTCAGCTGGATTTTCCAATCACACCTCCAACCTCAGTTCTGGCCATTTTTCTCCCCTCTAACAGAATAACATTGCAAGTGGAAGCACTAACCACACAAACCAGACAAGGAATAACCTCCCCCTAAATCCACAACAAAAAAGAAATGAGGAAAAAAAGGAATTGCAAGACAACTTAAGGATATTCATATCAGCCTCTTTAGCTACAGTGGCATTGAAATCCCACACACAGAGGCACAGCCCCGAAAGAAACTACTACTCATTCAAAAATCCCTGTAATGTGAAGGTATCCACACAGACAATCACTAAAGAGGTGTCATTTTACCTTCATATTATTATTTAAAAAAAACCAACCAAAAAACAAACTGAAACAAACAACAGAACTGTTTATAATCACAGCAAGCTAAAGCTTAGTGCATACGAGTTTGTCACCTAAGATTAATGTCATTTTGTTTCTAATAAAAGAGCTCAAATTGGTCAAATGATGCTTTTGTTGATGGTTTTTTTAAAGACTAGTTGTTATTGCTTTTACTGTGCCTGCATATTAGATTGGACAAATAGCTCTGTTGCCCTAAAACTGAGAAACACTATCAAAACTGTTAGAGGCTGGAATGACCAAGTAGCAGCTCAGGAGCCAAGAGGGCCAGGTGACAATTTACTGCTGGTTTCCAGTGAGGTACAAGGCTGATAGGAAGCGAGAGCAGCTGCTATCAACTGGCTGTTGGGGCCTCAGATGACATTACACATTTGGAAAGCTCATTTCACCACACAGACCCAAGAAAGCAGTGACTATTTCCCAGCAGAACCAGCTCACCCAGTCTGAGGGTATCTTCCAGTGGAAAGCCAGGTCAGGGAGAAGCCAATTTATTTTCCAAATACAGTCTCTCTTTTGCAGGTAAACAAAACTTTGATGGTTCCCTTCTAGCACCTTTTCCAACACCAACTAAACTGATGCTAAGGCTGAAGTGAGGGACCATATTCAATCAAAACCCACCTTACTACACTGAGTAGACTGTACAACAGTGAGAGCTACATCAAAACACCCACTGCATGTAAAACAAAGAGAAGTTCTACTCACACAGCCTCCTCCTTCCTCACTGGAGGGGGTGAGTGAGGGGGAAGGGGAGGAATAAGAAGAATCTTACTGTCATTGGCTGGAGCCTTAATCAAAATAATTGTTTTCAGCCATGTCTAAATTTATCCTTCTATGTCATCTGCACCTTCTCCTGGATCACAGATTTCAGAGGCAATCCCTGATGAATGGCAAATTACCGACCACACAAATCTTTTGCCAAATGATGCATCTGCTGTACATCTGTAAATGTGAGCTGATTTCTAGGTACTTTAGCAGCTCTGGCTAATTTCTCTAATGAAAATTCTATACTCTGATGCTGAAATAGCTCTAGCATTGCATGTGCATGCTTCATTATAGACACAGCTCATGGTACAAAATGCAAGCATGTTGATTATGGGGTTATACATCTCTTTTCCACGCAATCATGTTGCTAATGTAGGAGAGGAAATAGTTAGGACACATTTAACAATTCTGTCCATCTAAGGCAAAGCAGATCACACTCTTTAGCTTCTAAAAATTCTTGCATTAGATGAAGACGTACTGGAAATGTCAAGTGTTTGTTCATTTTCATTCTGTGGGGAAGGAAAAATGATGACAATGCCATCTGTTAGATGATTTGAAACTCCACATTAAATTGTGGAATAAACCCTGTTTTATCATTGCAAAGTGGAAGCAATGGATAAGAATGAGGAAAGTGTCTGCATTTCCTGCATGCAACTGGCAGAACATACTGTAATTAGGATGGCAACATTTAATAACAAAAAGGAGAGTACAATTGATGTTAATGGTCTGCACAGTCCTTCTGTTAATGCATTTTTCTGCTGGATTCACTCTCGAGAGCACCAATGGCTTTCTGAGTATCAAATATGCTGAGGTTATGGATCTGAAAAATATGATGGTGGCAAGATGTTATCGAAATTTTCTGATCTGAACTGAGCCTCAGATTGCTAAAATGGAGGAGTTATGATCCTCCAAAGCAGATAACTCTGCCAAAGGAAGATTGCAGGAATTCAAAGAGCTGTGTAATGGAAGCATTATTTGCTACAAACTCTGTAGTTCTCCAGTTCAGTTAGGGCATTACCTATCATGCCAGTTTAAGTTAAAAAAAATAAAATAAAATAAAATTTCTTTGCTGAATGTTATCTTCTTGTTCTGAACAGTTAGTCTTGGGCATGAAGAATATAACCTCTACTGACTCAGAAGAAACCACTTTTCCATCTGTGGCAGCATGAGTGTTCTAAAACTCTCAGTAAACAGAGCTAAACACAGCATCTCTGCTAGAGCATAAAGAGGGCAAGTGTCAAAGAGAAACATCAGCTCATCACCAGACATTACTGGATAGAGGAGTGCAGTTCAGATATGATGCACAGAAAGGAACTGAGCTCTGCTCGGCCCAGGAACCAAGGGTAGCAAAATTCACTTTGCATTGCTGCCAGCTGAGCATGGTCAACCCCAAAGGTAACTTAAAGTAGCTTTATGGCCACCACAACACTGACAGATACTGATAGCTGGGACCAGTTACATTTCTGTCTCAGGACATGTCAGTGTTCTACAAAATTCCCTCTTCATCCTATCCATAATCCCTCTCAACACAAACGAAGACAACAGGGATGTGATGTAGTGTGAATGACACTGTTCTATGCCATTTCTGCATTAATCTACATTTAGGGAATTCTCAATGGCTTCACTAGAGCTATGAATAACCCTTCACTAGAGACATGCATAACCCCTCGTGCAAGAGTCGGGAATCTGGCCCATAGAACACGTTAGCAGAGGGCCACTGTGTGATCACACAGGCAGAAAGTATTTCTGGCCCAAAATTCAATGTACATATGCAGTGAAGAAGACAACTCCACAGCATCAGACGTTTTCTCCTGAATAAGAATCTCGTAGCCTAGAGTGTGCTCTCTCCTAACCTGCTGCCATCTGCTTGTCCTGCCAGTACTCCTGGTGTGAGTACACAGCACTGCCCCGCCACACACTCCTGTGTCTCACTGTGATCTTGCTTTGTCCTGTGCTGGGCCTGGAACATTATGACCATTAAGGAGTCTTATACAACCAGTTAATATTCTTTTTTTTTTGGATAATATCTTTTGAGTCAGTCCAAGTTCACTAAACCAGAATCCCATGAATGAAACAAGAATATCTATCAGGCAGCACTGCTGGGCAAGCACAGTTAAAGCAACGATGAATTCCTTGATAGAACTGCTCTTGAATTACTTCATTAGGACACAGAATGTTCTAATCAGTATTTAAAACCAGCTAGGAACATGTGTCCAGTACCTGCCTAGCTTTCAGATGACTAAGGACCGATTCCAACAGAATTTGAATGTTCATTAGAACACAGAACAAGTCTGAGTGCAGCTAAAAAACCATTCAAATAACTTGCACAAATAACTGGTAACAAGCAGCTTCTTTATTTGTTAGAAGGGGGAAAGTTTTATGACAAAAGCTCAACTCCCCCAGTAAACAAAGAACTGCTCTGAGAATTGCACTAAAATTGCAGTCAAGGTAACACTGAATCCTATTTGATTTTGTTTGCTTTCTGAGACATAATCATTAAAAATGAGAAGTGCCTTTTCCATGATTGGTGTTTACACTACAGCAACACTTAGAGATGCTTAGAGGGATTCACAGCCTCATTGTGCTGGTGTTCTGAGTACATGTAACAAAAAGTTCCTCCTCTAATGAGTTTATACTCCTGGTTAACAAGAAGCAGCTGAAATAAGTAAAATAAGTTTAACTACTTAACACATTTCAGGTGAGCACAAGATTGGGAATCAGGAACTTGTGCCTCAGTCCTGGCTCTGGAATGGACTATTTCTCTGTGAAACTGTGAAGTGAGGATAATAATTTCCTTACCCTAGTACCTGCCTAGCTGGATCAGTTATCAAAGGCCTGTAAAACACTCTGAAGAAGAACAGTGTAAGAATATTGAGAAACTTTCAATATTAATCTCTGTTCCCTTTCTTGATATTCCTTGAACAGCCTCACATCCTCCAAAACCCAGAGAATAGGATCTGTATCTTCCACAGCATTGCTCTTCAAATGATTGCAAACTGCTTCACAAAGAAGATGTGCCACAGTTCCCAGACTCACAGCAGGGAAGGAAATTGTACACGGTCACTTTGAAATGCTGTGATGGAGCATGGAATCTGTCCTCAGCCATCTGAGGCTGGTATTTGGCACATGCTCCCAGCTGGCTTTAAATACTGATGAAATGGCTCTAGTTTGATACTCCAGGAGATTCACCCTATACTTATCCACTTGGATAAAGCTTTATTTTTTCTAGTCTTTAATCTATATATCTTTTCATGTATTTTCCCTGATATGCTATGGAAATCCCCCAAGAAAAAAAAAAGGGAGGGGGGGGGGGTTGAGGGGAGCAAACTACACTCAGCTGCTTTATCAGGAAGTTTTACCAGAGCTCAAGTGGCCTGCTTTTGCTTTCCAAACTATCAGCTTCCAGTTTAGAAATGGATGGTGTCCAGTCTGTCATCCAGGCTCTGTGATCTTACATCCAGCTGCAAAATACTATGCAGATAACCCTTCAGACCTGTGAATTCTCCAAGGCAGTAAATAAGGGGGTTTTGTGTTTCTGAGAACTGCTAAGTGCTTACAATGTCCACTTGAAGCTTGAGGGAACTCCAGCTGCTTGGCATATAGCTGGACAGAGCTCTATGTTTTTAAAATAAAATAACTGCATGATACTTCCACTCCATAATCTCAGATAAAGCCTTGAATTCCATTCCTTGCCACTAAGAATAATGCTTCCATCATTATTATTTGTGTAATAATGTGTTTACAAGTTGTGAGCAAGCTTATCCCCCAGTGTGCTAAGATTTGGAACTGCAGTCCAGCCCAAGTCATAATGCTAAACAAGAAAGCATGAGGAAAAACTAGGAATCCAGTTTAAATTATACAGCTTCTCTACCAGTAGCGTGGCTGTGTCAGACGAGCCTGTATATCCCCTTCAAAAACCAGAGGGACAGATTCAGCCTCCTTTCATCTGCAAACAGCATGACTGATGACAGCCCTGAGGTAAGGCCAGGAGTTGTGAATTCTGTTCCAATTCCAAGAGAGATGCATGGCAGAAAGTATTTCTCTGAACAATTAAACACGACTGGCACTTGTTCATACACATCGCAAACTTACGGTCGCTGTTCCTTCTGCCAACAAACACGGGACCTGAAGAGACAAGAGGCACAGGAATGGTTTTCTGTCCTCCTGCCCTCTTCTAAATGAGAAATAGAATTTAGCCCATGGACATTTTACATTGTCTTCTCTTCAAGTTTAATCTGAACCATCCTATGGAGGAGTATTTAGGACCTCTACTGGCAACAAGTTCATGCATGTAATTCTGGAAACTGTAGTCTCCTTACTTCTATTAACCTTTCCCTTAAGCAACAGCAACGAATGTTCCCATCTGTCAAGATCATGCATAAGTATATTCAAGAATAAGCCTAAACTCATTTTAATCACTTCCAAGATATGCCAAGGAATATAAAGGATTAAATATTTCACATTTTCCTGGGGCCATTTCAAACTCCAACCAGAGAACTAGCACTGAAAGCAGTCATTTCTTTTTTAAAGACCTGACTGTTCAGTTTGTTCCACAGCTGGAAAGTGCAACGGACAAAGGTGGGAGCCCCGATGAAACCATCAGACCAGGTCTCCACCCACAAGTTGAAATGGGAAGTTCTCTATGGCTTTTTAGTCATCCTGTTGCATTCAGCACAGAAGGTGAGTTTCCTGGTTCTGGGAATGTATGAAACAATTTGGCTGAGAAACCTACTGAAGCAGGCAAGAGGTTATTAAAGCAGGATTACTGGGTGTAATTTTTTAGCTGCTCCGGTCGTGCGAGCAGTACTACTGAGAAGAGTCATATGTCTGTGAAGCTCCTGACTTGTTTGAATCCGTGCCCTAAGAGTGCCAAAGCACACACACTCCCATAACATTTCTTACTCAGAGTCAGGGAGAGCAAGCAAGCAGACTCTGCCTGGGGAAAACTGTTTATAACAGCCACATTTAAGGTCTAGATTCTCTGCTTTGCCTATTAAGGCAAATCCTTAGGACAGACCTGTGCCACCCTGAGCCGTGGCAGAGGCAGCAGCAGCCTCAGTTCCCCTGGCTGGCTGACGACAGCCAAGGAGACCATAAACCAGCTAAACTCAACCTAAGCATAACACACTGTGTTAGCAAACCCCTCCCCATCTTCTTTCACTGGTACCAAGTGGGAAGATGAAGAGGAGGCCAGGAGCCAGGCTCCATGCCAGCTAACAGCCGCCTGTGCTAGAAAAACATTTGCTTGGGAACTTCCACGCTATTCTGAATCCTGTGTGCTGGACTGATGGTACAAACAGGAATCTTGGCCTTCTGGTTTTGCATGCTAAATTTAACTACATCTCTAATTGCCTTAGTTTATTTTTAAGCCTTTCTTGAGTTGAGGCAGCAGGTTCATTAAGTACAAGAGATTTTAATCTTGTTTCAGGAATTCATTAAATAGCTCACTGTAAAAAGAAGGGAGGAATTCAGGGGCCATCTGCTGGCTGCTTGGCACATCACTGCTGACCACAACCCCGCAGGGTCACCCCAAGAGAGTGAGAAGACCTGGAGCAAAGCACAAGCCACATTCAGCTCTGATGCCAGAAAAAGATTTCGTGTAGGAAATATTTTATAATTTTTACAATTAATTATTTTTAACTCTAGTAAAGGAATAGTAAGGGCTAAATGCTGGGTTCGGTGCCATTGATGCTGGTGCAAATGCTGCAGTTGTCTGGTTCAGTGTAAATGAAAACCACAGGGTGAAGCAGCTAGAACAAGTCCAGAGGAGGCCACCAGGATGATCCAAGGGCTGGAGCAGCTCTGCTGTGAGGACAGGCTGAGAGAGTTGGGGTTGTTCAGCCTGGAGAAGAGAAGGCTCCGGGGAGATCTTATAGTGACCTCCCAGTACCTGAAGGGGCTACAAGAAAGCTGGGGAGGGACTTTTCATAAGGGCAGTTAATGACAAAACAAGGGGAAATGGGTTTAAAGTGAAAGAGGGGAGGTTTAGATGAGATATTAGGAAGAAGTTCTTCACTGTGAGGGTGGTCAGACACTGGAACAGGTTGCCAAGGAAGTTGTAGATGCCCCCTCCCTGGAAGTGTTGAAGGCCAGGCTGGATGAGGCTTTGAGCAACCTGGTCTAGTGGAAGGTGTCCCTGCTGCTGGCAGGGGGGTTGGGACTGGATGAGCTTAAAGGTCCCTTCCAATCCAATCCAATCATTCTATGATTCTATGATTTAGGCTTACAAGATCAGTTTGAGAGTAATACAGATATAGAAAAACTCAGTTACTGTGTCATAAGATCATTATAATTGAAAGAAGATTTAACAGTTTTCCTCAACATCTTCAAGTACGTATATTGCACCACTCTGTTGGAGATAAATTGTCATTTCTGTACACAACTAGCACAAAATCTGTTCCTTTCACAACTGGCCCTTTCACAATAAGGCCCTTGTGCCTTATTTCTATTGAGACATTAATTTCACTTTCTTATAGTTCTTTTCACAGCAATAAAAATGGAAAATTTTTAAATACTGCTTAGAACATGACTTAAGTGCATTCATGTAAGCAGCTCTACACCAGAGCTGGTGAGATACCCAAGTAGTATGGTCCAGCTGGTAAACTGTGAGGTTGGGATCCTGGGACCCACAGTCAATATCCTTGAACAACCCTTTGTGCTCAGGTGTCATAAAAAGGCGATTTCACAGGCTGATGCCAGCACTACTGCCTTAAACAGATCAAGACACCCATACAATAGTGATGGAAATCACAGACACCTATTTTAGTAAGACACAAAGAATCAAAAGCATTTCACTGACAACTCTGCAGATCAAGGCACCTACTACATTAAAAAAAACCCAACCCATATAGGACCAGTCACTGAACTAAAAATATTTCTACAAGTTTTGGGAATCAATCTCTACTTTCAGTCATGCTGTGCTAATGCAGGGTAGCTGTCACAGCAACCAAACATATCATGCTTCAGCACTACTCTTGAGGGTAAGTATGACCCAGGAATTTTGTCAAGGATTTTTCCTACAGAATTGATATCAGATCAAAGTGAGAATAAGGCTGTAAAAGGTCAAGATTTTGACCATAGTATATTGTTAAATTTAGCTTTGCAGGAACACAAGCAGAAAAATCTTTTGATTGAGAATTTTACCTGACATCAGTAAGCTGAGTCAACAGTATATTAATAGAAAAACCCAACCATTTTTAACAGAAAGGTTATTGAGTGTATGTTTACAAGATAGAAAAGAAAGTATCCAGACAATCTATTTGTTAAGCTAGAATGACTCGGTTGCATGCCCGAGTGTTCCTGTTTTGTAAGCCAGCTGCAAGGCTAAGCTGCAATAATATGATGATTGTGGTAATATAATTACTAATACAAGGTTAGCCAAAGTGATTGTGTAGCCAAGAAAAATTAGATGCCTTAGTATGAGTCAACACATTCATTTTCCAAACAGTTTGGCTGTACAAGGTAGATAAAACAGTGTTTATAAGGTACTGGTAACAAGGTGGTTCCTAATAGCTTTCAAACTACATTATCTTGTTCTGCCATATCACGATAAAGCAATAAAGGTAAAGAGAGAAGCAGAAGCAAGCTGAAGCCCTGTTGAAAACATCTATTTTGTCCCAATAATAAAAGAGCTTAATAAAAGCTGAATTTTGTTTGCTGTGTTGAATTAATTCCGTAGCTGAACATAAAGTATCAGGGCCAGGAGCACCACCCTCTGCAGTGGTTTAGCTGCTTGTGTTCAAGGCCAGTCCTGACCCAAGCTCAGGTGTGTCACTCAGAGAAGGCTGCTGTGAAAAGAGCCCTGTGAAGGCTCTGCTGGGCCCTTCCCCCTTTGCTTGGGAGCTGCCTTTAAGCTGAGACACTTGCCCTTGGTCCGTGACCGAGCTCCACTGCACCTACACTTCTGCCTGGCCATGTACCTCACGCATCTGAACTCTGCCCTCAACTGATCTGACTTGGTGGCTTCATCTCAGACCTGCTTCGTCACTATAGACTTCCTGGGTGATCACTGGGCTGCCAGGTGACCCTGTGTACTGTCACTGGAGCCAGTCCTGACCCTGACTTGCCTTTCTGGCCTTGATCTTGGACCTGCCTCATTACCACAGACTTGCCAACTGGTTACCCTCAACAGACCTGCTCTGTTTTTCTTCTCTGGGGACTGCACTCCTTGCTGGGGAGGTCTCTGCCCCTGCCCTGCTGTCACCTGCAGCTCCTGGCTTGTCTTCCCTTACAGGGTAACCTGCTTGTGCTGCTCCTCGACATAAAACCCAGATATGAGCCTGGGAAAAGTAAGAACTGGATTATTATTGGAGTATTACTGGATCCCATCTAATGGGAATGTAATACAGAAATCAACATTAGTACTGAGTTACTTTATCATAATACACAAGATGAATGAAATGACAGATCAAACCCATTTCCTTTTACATTCTCCACTCAACCATTTTCCATACTGCACAGCATCCCTTCTCTGTCTTCCTTGTCAATAACACTACCCTGCTCAAGTACTAAAACAGATGTTATGCATGTTTATCAATTCAACCCGACCTTACAGCATGGATCACATCAGCACTATGCTGGCTTTCAGCAGAACTATAGGTGCTTGAAGCAGTTCTGAAATAAACCAAGAGGTTAAAATGTGGTTAAGAGGTCCATGCTCAGAAGAGATCAACTCATGCCAGTCTTCAGTTTCACTGAAGGTTTGGGTGGTGGAGGGGAGAAGGAAAGAAAAAAAAGTCATTAAAAATCACCAGGTCTTCCATGCATTTTTAAATATAAGAGGCAGGCCAGATTGCAAAAGTATTCAGATACCTAAAGACACAAACCTGACAGGCAGAATTCTTAGAACTAACTCACTGATTTCCAGGAGAACTTGGTTCTTGTGTATCTTGAAAACACCACTGGAAATCAGCCCCTTACTTAGATCCAGAAGTACCTCTGAAAGTTAGTTCTTAGTCTCCTAAGTTACCTGCAGTGTTTTGAAAGTGTTCTTCCCAAACCTGATCTCATTTATATGACTGCTTCCCACAGAGTGAAAGCTGAGTACAGGGTTTGACTCAACTAGGTTAAGAAAAAAAAAGAAAGAAAGAAAAGAAAAAAAAGACAGCAGCATTAAATCTGAATTTCACGACTTTTAAATTTTAGACAAGAACTCTCATGTAACTCTAATGCAGCTTTTTAAATTTCCTTTCCCAGCACCTCAGTTACAGTAATTGCAGAGTTTCTAAACTTTCCCTCTGATTACTATTCAATTCAATTATTTATGTACATTATAAAAGGTCAGAGGAATGCTGGAAACTATGACAAGTGTTCCAGATTTGAAGATCTATCACTGCCAAAACAAAGGACTTAAAAACAAATTTGAAAGTGTGCTACTCTGTCAAACACTCTGGCTTGTTCTTTGAATATACATGTTTATATATAGATATTAGATATTTTCACTGAGAGACACAGCTGCCAAATTACAGCTTCTTTAGTCTTAAATGTCAAAACATTCAAGTTTTTCTGCCTTCCTCTGTGAAGCAAAGGGAAAAAGAAAAAGAAAAACCCATTCCAATTCAAAGAAAAAATGCTGCTGTCAAGATGAATTTCAAGCAATCTTATAAATGGCTGTTGTATTTGATAAATGATGCTGATATATTTTTCATTCTTAATTTTAATAATGAATATTTCTGAAGAAGAACTAAGAGCAAAACTGCCCACAGAATACAGTTATTATGGGTTGTGCTGAATTTGTTTCTAGCAGGCTGTCAGTTAGTTTAGGTACTAGTTAGCTGTCTTCACAAGCATCAGAAGCTGAGGAAATGCTGGGCTGGTTAGCTTATGCCCATGTCCACGCTGCCATGAGCAGCAGCAGTAACACCACTAAAGCCATCACAGCACGTTTACACGGCAATTTGGTTACAGCAAGACTCCGGTGTAGATGTACCCTGAGCCTTACCTGAGAGAAACCACATTTCCAAGCTGTTACCTTCATTTTATTGGCTTCAGCACAGCAAATATGGGAAATAATGAAGAGAGGACAATCCAGCAATCACTTGGTACGTTGGCAGGAATGAGTTAGGAAGGCTCAACTATAACTCTGATGAGGAAGTAAGTGCCTGCATCTTAGTAAGGGGCTAACTGGGATTTGGGGGGTACCTCCCAGCAGACTGAGAAAGGAGCAAGTCTGAAGACTGGATTCACAACCTTTGCAACCTTCAAACCAGAGCGTGCTGTCCTTGCCAGAGCTGGCTGACAGAGGGAAATTCAGCCGTTGGTTAGTCCTCTACTTCTCATCAGTTATTAATCCAATGTTTTTAAAAAAAACTAACTTTTAATCTGCAGAAATACACTAGTCAATGAGCCCCCAACATAAGAAAGACATGGACCAGTTAGAACAAGTCCAGAGGAGGCCACCAGGATGATGCCAGGGCTGGAGCACTTCTCCTATGAAGACAGGCTGAAAGAGTTGGGGCTGTTCAGCCTGAAGAAGAGAAGGCTCCGGGGAGATCTTATAGCGGCCTCCCAGTACCTGAAGGGGCTACAAGAAAGCTGGGGAGGGACTTTTCATAAGGGCAGTTAATGACAAAACAAGGGGAAATGGGTTTAAGCTGAAAGAGGGGAGGTTTAGATGAGATATTAGGAAGAAGTTCTTCACTGTGAGGGTGGTGAGACAGTGTCCCAGGTTGGCCAGAGAAGCTGTGGCTGCTCCTCCCTGGAAGTGTTCTCGGCCAGGTTGGATGAGGCTTTGAGCAACCTGGTCTAGTGGAAGGTGTCCCTGCTGCTGGCAGGGGGGTTGGAACTGGATGAGCTTTCAGGTCCCTTCCAATCCAAACCATTCTACGATTCTATGATAATTGCTTACAAAAGAAATAAATCTGAACAGTCCATCTCCCAGATTAGGGCTGTAAGGTCTTTCAACTTTTGTACTGACAGAAGAGCTTTGTTACTGCTACTAACACAAATCATGATGGTGAACCCACAGATTCTGTAGTTTCTCCCCTCCTCTTACCTTCTCAGCTGGCCTTGCGTTCAGTGAAATCATTACAAGGATAAATTAGGACTACATACACAAACCTCAGAAGGAAAAACAGCTCTCTCCTCTGAGCCATACTTTAGGCTCTGGGAAAAAAATCAGGATAATTTCATAATCCCTTAATGAGGATATCAGCCAAAAGCAAAACCTATTACTAAAACCACAATCCTCAAAACCTCCCCACAAAACTGAAATATAAAGCTGCCAGGGGCAGACAATGAGAGAGAACCCAGCATAAGCTTTGCTTTAGAAGTACAACAGTAAAAATGTGTCACTTGTTCTAAAAAGTTACGATAAATCATGTGTGAAAGTCTGTCTCCCATGAAGTAAATGACACTGAGCCCACTGACTTCAGCAAGCCAGGACTCCTGCCATACCCTGACACATCAAGCAGGGCAGCTGTAAGGGGAGCACTCCCCATATTGGAAAGGTGCAAAGATATTATTAGCATGAGATAAGAGCTGTAGGACTGCTTATCTCATCAGCTAATTGTGCTCCAGAACAAAAAGATTTTAAATAATGCAAAGAAAATGACTTTTTGGTTCTAGGATTACACTTGGATTTGGCCAGGAAGCCATTCTGAGAGGCACAGTCCTACACTGAACTACTAACCATGTGGAACAAAACGGGGGTTTGCTCTGCCATGGGCTGCTTTCCAGTAACTGACTGCTGTGGCTGCAATCTCTCCAGCTGCTCCTGGAATCTCTGTCTCCTGTGTCTCTCTTTCATCTGTTCTTCCTTTTGGGATAGCTCTCTTTTACTTTCTTCTGTCCTGAAAAATACACAGATTCTGCTTCGCTTAAGCTTTTCACTTGGGAGAAAAAGCATCCTTGTTCATCTGTCTGCATTTCTTTTTTTCTTATATTTATACCGCACACTTGAGGGTGAATCACGGCATGAAAGGCTCAAATAGATTTACAAAGTGCTTATGGTGTTTGTGGGGGGACACAAGAACTTGTCATTGGATGAAGTCATATATAAAAATAAAACAAAACAAAGAAAAGGAGCAGACCTCCAACCTCTGTTAAGTGGTGCCAATCTGTTTGGAGACAGGAACTCCATTAAGCAGAGACATGTTTGATGTTTCACTCCCCATCTCCACACCAAAATTCTCAGTTTAACTTCATTTCCTTTCCTATCTGCTCTAATACAGTGACGGGTTTCCCCTGAACCAAGGCCTTTCATCTTTCTATATTTTCACATCTGCAGAAAGATTTCATCAGCCATTTCCATGGCAAATATGAAGTTCAATTTCTTCTGAATTCTCCAAGCCCAAGGTGCCCCAATAATAATTAGAATAGCAAGAAAGAAAACTTAAATTAGTTAAAGTCATTGTGAGCTGTTACTCACTAACAATAAATAACCCAGATTCTTGCCAAGCCATGGTCTGCCATCTATGTGACAGGCTAACATGAAGACAGAGTTTTATAGAACTGATGAAAGCAATGAGCTTTAATATCAAGGATCCCATAGAGAAAAAAACCTGCAACCAACCATCTGCCATGTCAACCAAGTACATGGTAGCTCAAGTGTCTATGTGGCGGGGCAGGCAGCTGTGTAACACTGAAAAACAATAGTCTCTAGAGCAAGCAGATCCTAATTCTTTCAAGGGCTTGCATGTCAAAGTCTGAATGTTACACTTCACTCTGAAAACAGCAGGCAGAATATAACCTTTGAGAAGTCCGTATAATGCAGCTCTCCCAGACAGCTGGGCATAAGGCAACTACCTGATTTCACTTTAAAATCAGACCTTATGCAGAATATGCTACATGAAACTAAGCCCAAGGAGGCAAAGGCCCAAATAACTCTGCTATTTCCTCAATCAATACTGCTTTTATTTTTTTGTGCATGTGATACCTTGGCAGTTCAGTGGTAGTTAGAGGAGACTCTGGAGCATTTCCTGAATGTTGAACCTTCTCAACTTCCATTCTGTTTTCTTTTTCTATGTCAGCTCCATTGCCCCCACAGCTTGACAAGGGAGTATTTCTTTTCTCTGCTTTCAATCTCCTCAGTTTCCTGGGAATGACTTTATTTGTCTCTTGCCCCACTTTAAAATGTTGGGTTGGACTCATTTTAGAGGAACCTATCTCTTCCAGACTCTCTGGATCCTGTTTTATGCCTTCAAGTTTTTCAGACTGGGTAGATGCTCTATGAAGAAGCTCTGATGCTTCTTTTCGGGCTGTATGGAGTTGTTGCAGTAGCAGGCTTTTCCCTGAGCAATCCCTCCTGCAAAGAAAATAAAAACGTGATTTAATCAAGATAGAGGATGATATGAATAAATTCAGACTCTGAGGAACTTCTCATGAGTGACAGCTCAAAACAAGGACTGGGCACCTACAGAAATAATAGTTATTGGTAATAGCAGCACCAGCACCCAGGCAACACATAAAACACTCCAGTGACAGAACATGAAAGCAATCTTACTGGCAATTTATTTACCTCTTCTGCATTTCAGGCATAACACACACCTACTAAAAGAACCCTAACCAAATGTAATGTTGGCATGAAAATTAGAGCCTACAGATTTTTGTCCCTTTTGGAAACAGGAGTTTGGATTCAAATACACACAGAAGAAGAGTTCTTCTAGTAATTTTTAGGATTTTGGAGTGTTTGCCTTAGTTTTACCAATGTCTCCTCCAGGATAATTAGGCTGCTAAACTGTCAGCAGCCACAATATTGTGATAGTATTCTGTTGTGAGATGTTCTATCATGACATAATCATAGAATCCCAGACTGGTTTGGGTGGGAAGGGACCTTAAAGCTCATCCAGTCCCAACCCCCCTGCCAGCAGCAGGGACACCTTCCACTAGACCAGGTTGCTCAAAGCCTCATCCAGCCTGGCCTTCAACACTTCCAGGGAGGAGCAGCCACAGCTTCTCTGGGCAACCTGGGCCAGTGTCTGACCACTCTGACAGATGGTCAGATATGGTTTTGTTTTGCAGTTCTGTTCAATGATGAGCCTCCCAAGTCACCTGCTACAGGAAGACTGTCAACAATTTATAGCTCATCTGGAGATGGTGAGCAAATCATATACCTTATTTTCAGTGGTAGCTGAAAAGTACATGGCCTGAGTAACAGATCCAGCTGGATGCTGATGATGTTTTGATGATGTTAGGTGGTGTGTATGAGTACACAGCATTGTACTGCTGTACTTATCTAAACTAAACCTATGCTTCTAAGAATCAGGAAAACCAGATTGAGAATACTCTTTTTCCTTAAGGATCTCACTTCTCCCTCCATCATATCCAGAACCATCATATCCACCTTTAACATTGATGGCTGGACTAGTAAGGAGTGTGCCTAAGTTGTGGTGGTGTTAGGAGAGAGTCAGGTACTGGAAAGTAGCCTTAAGGAATAGTGCTAGAGATGGCACTGACTACCTGAGCACTCCAGGGATAAACCACCAGTGTATTTTCTAGGCTATGTGCCTGGAGATCAAGATGACTAACATTCCAAGGCCCCAGTATGTAGGTATATTGTACTACAGAATATGTAGCCCTGTTCAATAATTGCACTACAGAATATGTAGCCCTGTTTAACAGCTGCATCCAGATAAGAGTGAAACTGGCCCTGGCCCCTTCCAAATGAGATCAGAATCTTGCCCTGCTGAGACCATGAGATTTTCTTATTTAGAAACAGAGCCCAATAAGGTTTGCCAGGCATTTCATTTGTGTATCTTCTTCAGCAACATTAAAACGAATCAAAATCCAATCAGCTAATCTCTGCTCTCCATCACTCCAGATTTACACTGATGCAACTTCTGCATTTACATCAGTGCCAGTGAGAGCTCCCCAAGCATCATCTTGTCCCTACTTTACACTGGCTTTGGATTAGATGTTCTAAATTATAGAGTGTTTAGGCTCTGTTCCTTGTCTAATAATTTATTCTTTCAAACCATTAAAAAAAAGTAATTGGCTGGCACAACAATACAAATGCTCTGCTTGTCCTCTGCACTGCTGCAGTGTGAATTTACATGCATCAGACTTCTAAATGTAACCCAGAGCATAAAGATGGTTAGAGATTGACATATCTGCTTTACATTAAACAAGTGTCTAACAACCTATGGGTATGAATCAAGCCCCGAGTTTAGCAACAGGAAAACGCTGGCATCTGTGCATATTGAAGAATTTACAGTTTAGGATTCCAACCATCACACTCTCTCCTTTTTCCCCTCTTTCTCTCCTTCCCAATTAAGGAGAATTGAGAGCATCCCTGCCCACACAATGTATTCAATATTCTCTTTAAATCAACATCCATTCTAGCCTATTTTATTATTTCTAAAAATAAAGGTTTGTCTGAGTCAACTCCCTACCACATTTTTAAAGTTTGTTTCTGAGTCATTAAAAAAAACCCAACAAAAAAAACAGTTCTCATGTCACTCAAACACGTCTGGAGGAAGAGCCAGGCTTTCCAGCCACCCCAGTCTACTCCATTTGTCTTTTGAGCTGTTTCCATGCAGCTGTACAGGAGCAAGGTGCTATTCTGCCTCAAGGATCAACAACCACTTTCTATCTTCGGTATCTTTACCATGCAACAGAAAAGAGCGATCTCCTGGGGCCAGACTGAGGCACTTTCATCACTGGGCTTTCTTGAGGTGAAGACTAGGAATGGAGATATTTCAGTAGGCAAGTTCTCACTCTAATCACTGTTCAGGCAATTATTTCAGTTTCAGAACAAGTGAACACTGTCATTTGAATTAGCCAAATGGTCAAGACTCTTACATTCTCCTTTCTGCTTGGTTCTTAACTGGCATTGGTTCTTCTTCTTCAGTGGAGCTGTCGCTTGCACTATGAAACAAATTAGAGCATTATTAGTTAACTCTGTTCCAACTGGGTGTTGGCTTTTCCTCATTTCTAGGATGCAAATTTAGAACCTTTATGAAAAAAGCAAGAGATACTTCCAGTGTTATGGATAGTTCTTCACTATCACTCTAGGAAAAATATTCAAGCAACTACACCAAGATGTGTTAGCCATTTATAAACTACTATCTGTCTATTAACTATGAGGTTTCTTCTGGTGACCGTCTTCTTCCAACCCCTTGATGCAGCAAATATACATCCTGAGAAGGGAGAAACAGCTTCCTCAGACACCAGCAGCTCTCAGGGAAGGATGTATTTGCCAGAATCTCTTGCAGACTGAGAAGAATTTGGCCTCCTATTACTGACTGAAGGCCTCTCTTATCACACAGGAGACAGAAATCAGCACCTACAGTTGCTTGCCAGGAACGTAGCCAAGGATGTCCATTTTGTACCCAGGGCTGTCAGACTGCCAGCCCAATTCAGACAGCTGCAAGCATCGCTTTGCAGCCACTGCCCACTCCTTATAGATGGAAACTTTCTACATGTTATTTCCCTGCATGATCTGCATGTCCTTTCTGTGCTGCCTACATCCACACACATTTACTTGTTCAGAGTTATTCTCTCCTGAGGATATGTCTGTGCTCAGATAGGGGCTGTGCCTTCCTACTGCGGTCACAGAGGTCTGGAAGAAGAGAACCCTTTCAAAGGTAGATTTCACACGTATGAGATGTAGAGAGAAGGTTTTAGTTTCCTACTTTTTGTTACTTATTTTTCACTAAAAATAAAGCCAGAATTTACCTTTGTTTCTCATCAAGGGATGTCACTGCCTTCTTCTGTGGTTTAGCACCTCTTAAATCTATGTACATGGTTACTGGCTCTGGCTGGAACTGTAATATCATCACATCCATCCTAAGAGAACTTGGTGAAGATGACAGGAAAGCAACATCCCTAAGTACAGAAAACACTGTTTCAGCACGTCCTTCACCTTATCCAGACAACAAGTCCTGCATGCAGGGTGTGGATTATGATCAAAACTGGATTGTGAAAGGAGCTTTGTGCTTGGCTACTGTACAGATGCAAACTCTGCTTCTGCCTACTACCACCTTACAAAGCTGAACTCAAAGATTCATCTTCCCCCAAGGAATACAGATCACAGGCAGCATGATGAGGGATATATAGTCCTTAAAAACAGACAACATCAAATTGTTCCATATAACCACAGTAGGCAGTTTAGGTACCAAAGAGCTTACAAGTTAAGAGTGTTAATCAGTAATAACAGGTCCCTTTTTCCTCTCTGCTTCCTTTGGCAATTCTGTCTTACTCTTCAGAGCATACAAAGTGCAAATCATATTCATGGATCTCCCTGCTCTGGAAAAGCGTCCTAATTGCAACTTTCCCTTTACAGGCTTGTTTGCTATTGTTTCCACTGTGCTGCCAGCCTTGGTGTTGTTCCCTCTGAACAGTCTGGAAATCCACTTTTCACACCCTCCTTAAGAGGAAGGAAGTTCTGTGTCCTCATTGCAACTTTCCCTTTACAGGCTTGTTCGCTATTGTTTCCACTGTGCTGCCACCCTTGGTGTTGTTCCCTCTGAGCAGTCTGGAAATCCAATTCCTTCACACCCTCCTTAAGAGGAAGGAAGTTCTGTTTTCCTTCCTTCACACTCCCCAAGATGGACTGACACCTCCACTGATACCCAGAAAAAAAGAAATCATCCTGTACTTCAGCTAAATCGAGGTACCAGTAAGAGAAACTGGTACTTTAGATGACAAAACATGTGGCTGTGATAATTTGCTTAAGCCTTGTTTTCCTGCCTTTCCTGTTTGTCCCAAGTGCCTGGTAAAGTCTAGACAAAGGTGGAGGTTGATGGAGAACGCTGAGGTGGCAGGACACTGTTATCATCAAAGGTACATGAATGGCTGTCATAGTTTTTCCCTTTAACACCCCTGTAACATATCCCAACTACACTATCAGCTTCCTGCAGAAGCTGCAGAGAAAAGCACCCATAGCACAAGTTTCCAGGTATCCCAGTTGTAATTACCTAGTGTGTATGACAGAGAAAAGGACCTACTTCTCATTCCTTTGCTGTTCTTGAAAGTAGGAGAGCTTGGCTGATGGCCACCTGCAGTGTGGAGACACTGTCCTGGACTGCCTGGCACACAGCTCTTCTAGCTTTTCCAGGAGCTGTTTTTCAGACCTACCCCTGAAGGTCTCTATGGAAGAGCAACAAAAAGAATCACCAGTTGGGGTCTTCTTCCATGGGATCACCCAAGATACCCTTCCCCATTTCCCATCACCCCTTTCTGTACAGCCTGTCAGAAGGGGAAGGATAAAGATACTATTGTCATCTGGCTCTGACAAACTGACTTCACACTTTCATCCATCTTGTCTGGTTCACTTTTAGGCCATGACAGGCCACAAAGCACTGGTTTCAAGCTACAGAAGCAAGAAAAAATCTTGAGGGAAGCTAATTAATTTAAAATGTTTTACAGAGACATTAAAAAACCACTACAATTTCAACATTCAAGATGCTGCTGCAGGGAATGACTTAAACACAGGAACCTGGATGGAACAGGGAAGGACTTAAACACAGGAACCTGAGTTTTATTTCTTTTTATATATTTGCAGCAAAGTCTGTATTAATTTAGCAGTGTTACCATGATCTGATGAGGGGAAAGCAACTTCTGCAGGAGTGTTATCTTTCTGCTTCTCCAGTTCCTCAAGAATCTTGTCCAGATCCCATTTCTCAACATTCTGCAAGAAGACAAACAAAATGCAATGGCAGATTCCCTCCCAAAAGACTTAAAAACCAAAAGTTCCTTTGACTCACACTCTTTGTAGTAACTCCAGCATTTTTCTGTGGCATTTTTCTGCCACATATAAACACTCAAATGGCATGAAATGAATGTTCACCTTACTTATCTCCAGGACCATGCCACCATCACTTGTCCATAGATGAACGGGTGAGTCACTCTGGGCACGGTTGCTTCAGCACAAGCCTCAATGATTGGCACGACTAACAAAAGGATATTTAGTGTTTGAAGATGGTTTGCCTCATGTCACTGCCAAGGCTCTGCACATCCAGCATAGACAAGTGCAGTATAATTATTAAAAGAAACCAGTGAAGGATTAAGCAATGCTCATTCAAATATAACAAAGGTGGAGAACGTTCCTCTTCCACACTGAAAACTGCCAAGTCTAGAAGATGTTTCTAGAATGGACTGAACTGTCAGCTCCTTAAAAGGAGAATCCCAGACTGGTGGGGTTGGAAGG